>NW_022437234.1:0-165364 GCF_009761245.1 Sapajus apella
CATCCTTCCAACATCCATCCATCATCTACCCACCCATTCACCCATCCATCATCCATCACCCACCACCCACCTGTCCATTCATCCATGCATCTAACCACCATCCATGCAGTCATTGTTTCTGGAGCACCCGCTCTGCTCTAGACCCCAGGGTTAACCTCTGGGATCGTCCAAAGATTCATGAGACACAGCTTGGGTACCACCAGGCACAGACTCTCTGTTCAGGCAGGTGCACCACTGTCTCACTCTCTGCTCCTCCATGCTCTTCCCTTACCTTGATGCCTCTGTGTCCCTTAACCACTTAACAGCTCCTCCAGCAAGTTACTCTTGCTTACAGCAGCACACCTGAACATTAGGTCAGTTGCCAGTGATCACCCAGTGGTTCCCTGGACCTAGGACCCAGGCCGCAGCCATGCAGGTGAGTTTGCTTCCACCACTAGGGGTCATACACTAGAGGTGAAGGGCCTGGGCTTTGGAGCCAGGGAGCCCTGGGTTCAGTCCTGGCTCCTAGGACCCCTCACTGGGGCCATAGACAAATTGTTGAACCCTCTGGCAATCCATAGTCAAACTTGAGGCTGGTTCCTCCTACCTGACAGAGGGTGGTAAGGAGGGAACAACAGGGGGCTTGACCCTGCCCAGCCCTGTGCCTGGCACATAGTAAAGGCACAGGATAGGGTAGCAGCTGTTACATCATAGCAGGGGTTACCATGTGACCCCAGGAAGAGATGCCTCTGCCCTGTTGGCCCAGTGCATTTCTCTCACCATGTCCTGCTGGAGAGAGAGCTCAGAAATGGCTCCTGAGTGGGCAGCAGTGGGCAATGCCCACTTTGAGCAGATCAGGTGTGTAAAACTTTGAGTAATGATGCAATCCACACCAGCCTGCAGGAGTCACAGGACCCTAAAACAGCGGCATCTCACTCATAATCTAAGTGCAATAGCCACCTTGTGTCAAGCTCTTACTATTCTCCGCGACATTATTCCTCTCATTTTATAGAAGGAAAAAGCAAGATTCAGACAGAAGGGACTTGCTAAGCAACACTAGGGATTCAGTTTAAGTCGGTCTGGATGCAGCCAGAACACAGTTATTGTAGAAAACAAGAAATCTCAACGTTCTCACTGCTGATTGGGATTTTTTTAAATCTTAAAAGTGGCCAGACATGACGGCTCACATTTGCAATCCCAACATTTTGGGAGGCCAAAGCGAGAAGCTCGCTTCAGGCCAAGAGTTTGAGACCAGCCTGGGTAACACTGTGAGACCCTGGCTCTACAAAAAATACAAAAATTAGCCAGGTGTGGTGGCAACTCGGGAGGCGGAGTTCTGAGGATTGACAGAGCCCAAAAGGTCAAGGCTGCAGTGAGCCCTGATCCTGCCGCTGCACTCCAGCCTGGGCAACAGAGCAAGACTCTGCCTAAAAAAAAAAACAAATCCAAACTGGACATAACCCTGGGACTAAGTAATTCAAATTACCAAAGATATGATAATCAAGTGTGCAAAGATATATTAGTGACGTTCATCTCTGCATTATTTATAATAGCAAAAACTAGAAACTGCTACAATGTCCAGCGATAGGAGACGGGCCAATTAACCATGGAATATCCACACCAGGGAAGTCCAGGCCAATTAACCACGGAATATCCACACCATGGAAGTCCAGGAATCACTTGCGGGAGAGGATCTGATGAGCTAGAAAAATGTTCACATCTGTTAAGTTAACAAAAAAGCAGGTTACAATGAAGTATGTAGAACACTGTTCCATATTTATGTTACATTTGCATATCTATACATATGGAAAACAGCGGTGATCTGGGGATGGATAATTTTAAATTTTAAATTTTACCTAATTTTAATTTTAAATTTTACGTAATTTTTGGCTTATATTTTCTGATTATCCTGCAATCAGTGGTATTATTTATAAAATTTAAATCTTAACAAATTTTAAATGATAGACTTTGTAGAATTTAATAAAATGTTGAAGCAGCCTCCACTCCGTTCCCCCGCTAGAACGTGCGATGTCACGGGGACAGGACACCACTGTTGGAGGCGGGGGGGTCCATCTCACCTGCTCCCGAAGTCTCTCCTGACTCGGAATCCTGATGCCCATCAGGCTGCGGGTGTGGGTTCCACTCCAGGGGTGGCCGGTGCTGCTGGGCCAGGCGGAAGTCCTCCAGGAGCTCGGGGCTGGTGGCATTGGGAAAGAGTCCCTCTTCTCCCCAGCTTTGTGAGCCACTTCTAGCCACGTCCCTCTTGTCCTCGGCCCAGGCCCAGCGCCGCCGCTGGGGGCCCTTCCCCAGGCCAGGCTCAGCCCAGTGGATCTCAGTCCCCGAGCTGGCCATCGGGACTGGCCTGGGCTTCACCTGGGCCACTTCATCTTCAGGAGAAAGAGTTGCCGCCGGGGGGCCCCAGAGTCACCGCTGGCTCCTATCAGCATTGGCCATCCTGCCTGTGCCCTGTCAGGGACACATTTAAGGGATAACATTAATCAATCCTGATCCCCTCTTTTATTCGGAACAAGAAGTTTCCAGCAGGAACTCTGGAATTAGACAGCCCTGGTTCGACTCCTGGCTGCGTCCTCCCAAAGCTACGTGACCTTGGGCAAATCACTCTACCTTCATTTTCTTCATCAATAAAGCTGGAATCATAATTCCTCTCTCCTTCCAGGGTTTTCTAAACTAGATGAGACACAGGATGAGGAGCCCAGCAGCCGGTACACTGACCAATTTTCTATTCAGTGCCTGGCCAATTTTCTATTGCATCTTTTTAGAAAATCATTTTTGAGCCGGGCGCGGTGGCTCAAGCCTGTAATCCCAGCACTTTGGGAGGCCGAGGCGGGTGGATCACGAGGTCAAGAGATCGAAACCATCCTGGTCAACATGGTGAAACCCCATCTCTACTAAAAATACAAAAAATTAGCTGGGCATGGTGGTGCGTGCCTGTAATCCCAGCTACTCAGGAGGCTGAGGCAGGAGAATTGCCTGAACCCAGGAGGTGGAGGTTGCGGTGAGCCGAGATCGTGCCATTGCACTCTAGCCTGGGTAACATGAGTGAAACTCCGTCTCAAAAAAAAAAAAAAAAAAAAGAAAATCATTTTTGAAAATATTCTTTCTAATACATGTAATATATTAGCATGACATGTTCAAACAAATATATTTTTACTGATGGGTTGTGTGATTAAAAAAAATATTGGGGGACCAGTAGGCCAATGCATGCTAGCTAGTGTTACTGAGTACTGGCTCTGCGTGTGGGCATGGGGCACAGGCCTTGCTCACAGGAGAACCGATGCCCCAGGAGGAAGCAGACGCATCACCAGGCAACTAGAAATCCAGGTGAGACGTGCTGGAGGAGGCACAGGGGCTGCCCGACACAGGCCAGAGAAGTCAGGTGATGCCAGTTTAGAAGTCAGTTCCTCTGGGAATCTCTGCCCTCACCCGGGTAAGAATTCAGATTGAGAGGTGGGCGGGGGGGAGACAGTGAAAAGGGCATTCCAGACCAGGTATGGTGGCTCACGCCTATAATCCCAGCATCACTTTGGGAGGCTGAGGCGGGCAGATCACTTGATCTAGGAGTTCGAGACCAGCCTGGGAAACATGGCAAAACCTCATGTCTACAAAAAATTAGCCAGGTGCGATTGTACACACCTGTAGTCCCAGCTACTCTAGAGGCTGAGGTGGGAGGATCACTTGAGCCTGGGAGGTTGAGGCTGCAGTGAGCCATGACTGCACCCCTGTACTCTAGGCTGGGTGACAAAGTGAGATCCTGTCTCAAAAGAAAAAAAAAAGGCAGCATTCCAATACCCAACATAATTGAAAACAGGCACTCAAACAAAAGGAATGAAGTCCTAACACACAGTACAGTCTAGATGAACCTCAAAAACGATGCTCAGTGAAAGACGCCAGACACCAAGGCCACCGATGGTGTGATTCTATGGATAGGAAACGTCCAGACAAGGTAACTCCTGGGAGAGTGAAAGCAGATTGGTATTTGCCAGGGCTGGGGGAGAGGAGAGTGGCACTGCCTGCTTGCTGGGTATGGGATTTCCTTTCGAAGTGATGGAAATGTTTTGCAACTCGATAGAGGTGGCAGTTACACAACATTGAATGTACTCAATGTCGCTGAATTGTTCACTAAAAATGGTTAGTTCTATATTATGTGAATTTCACCTCAGTTTAAAGAAAAAGCCTTCCAAGTGAGGGGACCTGGGGGTGGAGAGCGAGCCTGCCAGGGACTTTCCTGGACCTGGCCATGGTTTCCCTGATGATGACGGGGGTATTGAACACAGGGAGAGCCCATCAGAGGTGTGGTTTAAAAGTTCCCCGTTCCCCTCGGGCAGCTCTGGGAGAATGAGCAGGGGAACCTGGCCGCACAGGGACCTACCAGGCAGCTGCTGCAGGAACAGGGTGGCCAGAGAAGGGCTCCTCCACTGCCTTCCATCAATCCTCTCCTTCTTTCCCTCATCCCTCTTCCCTCTCATCTCCTTTTGCCTCTTCTTTCCCACTCTCTTGCTATTTCCCCAAGTACTTCTTCTGTGCCAAGCACTGAGCCAGACCCAGGAAGTGCAAAGCTGACCCAGCCTGGGCATGGTCTCCCAGGGAGCTCCTGGCCATGGCCCATCAGCACAGCGGGCCCCCAGGGCAGCTCATTACAAAGGCCTTCTCCCACAGATGGGGAAACTGAGGTCCAGAGAGGGGAGAGGCCTTGCACAAGGCAAGGGTGAAAGTCAGCCTCCTGGCCTGCAGTCTGAGCTTTCTCCCCTGCATGCTATGTCGAAGGGAGTATGACTCCAGGCCTCCCAGGACAGAAAGTCTGTGTTTGTCCCTTTATCCTCGTGAGCATTTGGATCCTGCTTGATTTGTGTGGCTGAGAAAAGTCAGCAGGCAACTATTTTTGGACACAAAGTTCCCCAGGGAACAGATCAGCCCAGGAAAGGCTGACTTCTCAAGGGCTGGAGGAGGGAGGGACAGGGAACACCCTTCTTCCCTCCTTGGCTGCGACTCTGCTCCGTGGATGGGTGTTCGGGTTTCTATCCTCTGTTCCCACCCAGTCTTCCTCTCTACCCCCAAATGTAGAGCCCCAGAATTTCCTCCAGATGGCCCTGTGTATTATCCTCCAGCCCCATAGTCCCCACCACAAGTGATGAGCCCACTCGGCCCCAGCCTGGCTAGAAGCTTTACCTGTAAGTTCAGAATCTGCCCTCCCTACAAACATTAGGGTAGAACTTGGCTGAGATCACTCAGCTACTTCCTGCCAGAGCAAGACTTGCTACTGTCAGTTTTGGCCTAGTGGACCCCCAATATTTTTTTTAATCATACAACCCATCAGTAAAAATGTATTTGCTTGAATACATCATACTAACATGGTACATGTATTAGAAAGAATAATTTCAAAAGGGATTTTCTAAAAAGATACAATAGAAAATTGGCCAGGCACAGGGGCTCACGCCTGCAATCCCAGCACTTTGGGAGGTCAAGGTGCGCAGAAAGCTTGCGCTCAGGAGTTCAAGGCCAGCCTGGGCCACATGGCAAAAGCCTGTCTCTACTAAAAATGAAAAGGAAAAAGGACATAAATACAGGCGACCCTTAACGACACAGTTTGAACTGCACAGGTCTACTTATATGTGGATTTTCTTCTGCCTCTGCCACCCCTAAAACAGTAGATCAATCCCTCCTCTTAAGTCCGCCTCCTCAACATGAAGATGACAAGGATGAAGACCTTTGTGATAATCCACTTCCATTTAATGCAAGTAAGGAGATTTTATCTTCCTTATGATTTTCTTCATATTTCCTTTTCTCTGGCTTACTTTGAGAAAACAGGACATAATGCATATAGCCCATAAAATATGCATTAATCAACTGTATATGTTATCAGCAAGTCTTCCAGTCAATAGCAGGTAATTGATAAAGTTTTGGGGGAGTTAAAAGTTCTAAGCAGGCCGGGCGCGGTAGCTCACGCCTATAATCCCAGCACTTTGGGAGGCCGAGGGGGGTGGATTACAAGGTCAGGAGCTGGAGACCAGCCTGGCCAACATGGTGAAACGCTGTCTCTACTAAAAATACAAAAATTAGCCGGCTGTGGTGGTGCACACTTGTAATCCTAGCTACTCAGGAGGCTAAGGCAGAAGAATCATTTGAACCCAGAAGGCGGAGTTTGCAGTGAGCCAAGACTGTACCACTGCACTCTAGCCTGGGCTACAGAGCAAGACCATGTCTCAAAAAAAAAAAAGTTATAAGCAGATTTTTGACTGTTACGAGGGTTGGCACCCCTAACCCCTGTGTTGTTTAAGGGTCAACTGTATTTTATATTTTGTTTTATTTCATTTTACTGAGACAGGGTCTCAGTGTTACCCAGGCTGGAGTACAGTAGCAATCAGGGCTCACTGTGGCCTTGACCTCCTGGGCTTAAGCCATCCTCAGCCTCCTGAGTAGCTAAGACCAAAGGTACACGCCACCATGCCTGGCTAATTCTTAAAAACTTTTTGTAGAGATGGGGTTTTGTCATTTTGCCCAGGCTGGTTTTCAACTCCCGGGCTCAAGTGATCCTCCTGCCTCAGCCTCCCAACGTGCTGGGATTACAGGCATGAGCCACCCACCCAGCTGGTCAACTGTATTTTAAATAGAAGCTCTAATCCTTGCTTCTCATACCTTCTGCAGGGCCTGTACCCCTCTTGGAAATCCCTGCCAGGGATCTTAAGCTTCAGCGGGCTTAAGAATCCTCTCAGCATGTAGTTTCCTGAAACAACCTGCGGACAGCCTGACTCAGTGGCCCTGGGATAGGGCCCAGGAATCTGCATTTTAAACCAGGGCCTCAAGCAGGGCCTGCCCTTTGAAGTCCGCTAGGCCCCCTCGCTCCTGCAGTTACCAGTTACGGCAGGTGGAGGAGGGGCTACCGTTTAGCTGCTGCTTTTCTGGTTCTGAAGCCTCTGCTGGGAAGGGGCCGGGGGAGGTATGTGGTTTTTGACTTTTTAAAGGGCTTTTTTTCTAGCTCTGCCACAGAGCAGCCTGCCCAATCACAGATGCCTCTGGGTGCACAAAGAGGAACATCCTGTCTTCTGGGATGACTCAGTCGTGGCAGAAATCTCACTGTAACCAGGGGAAGGTGCACGTCACAGGCAGCTGCGGTGACTGGCTGGAGTTTTGCACTTGCCCCCAGGCGCCTACACCAGTGAGCCTTTCCAGAGCAAGGCCACCATCTTCCATGCGAGCCACGGCCCTCAGCACCACAAGAGCCCCAGAAATGGCCGGTCAGCTAGTCAGTCAACAAACACACACTAGTGCGGACTACCTGCCAACCTCCGACAGGGATGATGCTGTGATAGAGAAGCAGGCTGGGCATCAGGGGACAGGTGCCAGTCCTGGTTGCTGTCACTCACCGCGTATGGCTGGGCTGGCATTTCCCTCACTGTAAAATAGAGAAAGTACCGTCTGCTCACCCTGCTAGGCTGGGTTGGGGAGCAGGGGATGGGACTCAAAGAACGCTGACATTCCTGGTTGACTCAGCTCCTAAGGGCAACAGCCTCAGAGCTGTTAGCCTCTCTCCTCCTCCCTGAGGTCACATTTCAAAGTACAAAGATACATACCGAGCACCTGGCAGGTGCAAATTAAGTTTTTAAAAAAGCCTTATGACTTCCTACTACATACCAGGCACTACATAAGATGAAAAGAATGCAGAAAAGAGTAAAAGCGTTCCAAAATTTTGAATGGTGCAGGTTAGTGCAATACAGAAGTGTTACGACAGGAAGCTTTAAGGTGGGCTTGAGAAATGGTGAGGGTTTTGGGGGAGAAGATTCGGGAGGGCATTCTAGGCAGAGGGAACAGCATAGGCAGAGGCACGGAGGTCTGAAAGTATGACCTGACCTTGAAGAAGAGCTATGAGCAGGGGCCCTGAATGCCAGAAGAGGCAGCGTTGTTTCAGCCAGCCTTCCTTAGGGCAGCAAGGCTGCCCCTCAAAGGCATTGAGTGGGGTTTGGTGAAGACTCCAGCCATGTGAGCTGGGGGCTGACCACAGGAGGGTCAGCTCCTTTAGGATGAAGTCCCCACTGGGAGGGCTGTGGAGCTCAGGGCCCCTGCCATCCCTGGAGAAACTGGCCCCCCAGGAAATAGCAGCCACTCCGCCCTCCTTCTGTACATCTCCTCACCCCCATGCCGCCCCTGCCCCTGCTCTCTCAAGGGTCTAACACACCCCCAAAGTGTCTATCTTCAGTTCCTGGGTGGGATGGACTCCTCTTCCCTGCCACCCACACAGGGCTCCTCTGCCCCCTCAGCCACTCCACAGCCAGCGACCCTTCCCTGTGTAGCTCGATTCCTCAGAACGGTCCAGACCCCCAGGTCCTCCTTCGCCAGCACAGCCACGCAGCCCGCACTGCCTCCCTGTGCCCTCTGCAACCCTTTCCCTCCGGCCAGGGCTGCCCAGGGTGCACCCCTGCTTCTAACCCACACCCCCATCCCGATACCTCCCAGATGAGGAAACTGAGGCACAGAGACGTGGCAGGCTCTCCGAAGACCTCACAGCCAGGAAGTGCAGCTGGAGGATTCAAAGCCCAGGTGTCGCAATTCTGAAACCAAGACTATCAGACACGTAGGGGGCAAGGAGATGGGGAAAGAAGACCCCCGATATCAGTAACCAGGCCTTCCAAAAAGGCTGTGCTGTTGGCCTCCGCCATCCCACACCTCCAGTTGGCACAGACCTGCTTTTCTCAAGGGGTTCCACCAGTTGTGTGGACACTAGTCCCGCAAAGAAGCACCAGCAACTCCCCCTCTGTGTGTCCCCTCCCTGCCCCCAGCCCGCTCCAGCAGCAGAGGCTGAGGAGAAAGAGAAACAGTGCCCTGTCTCTGGTCTTGCCACCCTCAAGATCTGAGCTGGGTCTGCTGGTCCGCGGACCGTCCCTGGCTCCTTTCCTTGCCCTTACACAGCTGACATAAGGGACTACTGCTTTGATGGGGAAGCCCCCCTGCTGCCACTGCCTCCTGGCCTGCTCCCCATCCTGGCATTGTCTCTGAGACCCCTTAGCAACCAAGGACACTAACTCTCCAGGTGCAGATGAGGACACCCCAGGCACACAGATGGACCCGCCTGTCCAAGTTCACAAGAGATCAGCATTAAAGCTGGGACTGGAATCTAGCATCCTGAGGCTTGACGAAATCCTCCTTAAATCCACGCTTGCCCTGGGGGGGGGCGGGCTCCCCTGAGTCAAGAGACAAGCGATGCAGCTCCAGCAGCTGCAACTTCCTGGCTGGGCTGGTCCGGCTGCCTGGGCTGTCCCAGCGTCAGTGACTCGCCCGTCCAGAAGGAAGGCAGCCTCCCGGGCCCTCCTCCGTTCCGACCCCTTACCTCTCTTGGGCTCCACCACGGTCCTCCCGGGCCAGTTTCAGGGGACCTGCCTTTGAAGTCTTTGTTCCAAACCCAGGGAGCCCCCTGCCTCCATTGCGCCCTGGCCCGCCTCCAGGCCGTTCTGCCAGCCCAGGCTGCTGCTCACACACCAGCATCCTCCCCACCTCTCCCCGCCCCTGTCAGCTGAGGCTGCCTCGCCTCGCCTCAGCAGGAAGCGCCCAGCCTGATTTCCTACAAGTGTTTGTCAGAAGGAGGGGGTTTGTCTGCGTGCAGAGCAGAGCCGGAGGAGCTTAACCCCTTACAAGCCCTCCGAAGGTCTGCGCTGCCCAGAAAAGGACTCAGGGAACAAACTCCTGATGTCCTGGGCTTGGGATCGTCTCAGCCCAGGCCCCGCAGGTACAGATGGGGACACTAAAGCACAGAGAAAGTCAGAGGCTTGGCCGAGGTCACACAGGATGCTGTAGCGCCTGCCCTCCAGGCCCTCTTCAACCAGGGCCTGACTGTGGCTGAGCCTCCTTCCCTCACTAGGCCTCAGGGCCCATCTGCCCGGGAGAGCTCCGACTCAACCCCACTCCTGCCCTTCCAGCTCTGACTCTGCCAAAGGCAGTCTGAATCTCAGGGAGACCATGGTGATTCCTGCCATCTCAAGCCGCTGTCCTCACCCCGAGGTGGTCCTGCAGTCAGAGTGGAACGTTCCGGACAGCATGGAGGCATGATACGGACAGATGAGGTAAACTTTCCCTGTGGGAAGAACCCTCCAAGGGTTCACCAGGTGTTGGGAACAGATTGATCCTGACAGTCAATCAAAGCTGTCTTTTCTCAAGCCCCACCATCCCATTCCTTCATTCATAGGTACTCCCTGAACTGAGCTCCTACTGTGTGCCAGGTGCTTTTGAAGGTGCTGGGGATACGGCAGAGCCCAAGACAGACCAGGCCCCTGCTCTCCACTCTAG
This sequence comes from Sapajus apella, assembly GCF_009761245.1. Lineage (NCBI taxonomy): Eukaryota > Metazoa > Chordata > Mammalia > Primates > Cebidae > Sapajus > Sapajus apella. Next base: position 10,273 of record NW_022437234.1, read on the forward strand.
CAGAGACACGGACAATAACCAAGCACATGTATAATGTCAAGGGGAGAGCGGTGAGCAGTGAGACTCAGTGACCATCCATGTCCCAGGCCAGGCAGCATTGAAGCCTGGGGCTCACCTGGGTCGACAGAGTCAGTCTCTGGGCATCAGAGAGTTTAAGTGTCCCGGCTGACTGGCCCTGGTAGAGAACCCACGGGACCAAGAGTAATAGGCTGAGGAGAAGGGTTATGGATGGTCAGGAAGGTCTCTATGAGGAGGTGACATTCAAACAAGGCACTGGAAGGAAGATGGGCAAGAGCAAGCGACAAGAAGGGCTGGGCGGAGTGTTCTGGGAGGGCAAGCGTAAAGGCAAATGTGGGGGAGCCAGCAGGCTTTCCCTGAGAACAGCAAGGCCTGTGCACCCGGGGCAGAGCGAGCCAAGCAGGAGAGGCGGGAGCTTTGCAGAAGATGAGGCAAAGGAGGACGAGAGGCTGTCAACACTGGCCCCACCCAGGACCCAGAGACTCTGAGTCAGGAAACAAGAAGAAAAAGAAAAAAAAATCAGGCCTCTGTATTGTCCAAAAAGCCCTCCAGGTAGTTCTGATAAGCAGCCAGATTTGGGAACCATTCATGTAGGACAGAAAAAATCTTCGAGTCAGTGTGGACCTGGGTTCAAATCCCAGCCCCCTCTCTTGCTGGCTCTGATCTTCGAGTCAGTGTGGACCTGGGTTCAAATCCCAGCCCCCTTTCTTGCTGGCTCTGATCTTCGAGTCAGCGTGGACCTGGGTTCAAATCCCAGCCCCCTCTCTTGCTGGCTCTGATCTTCGAGTCAGCGTGGACCTGGGTTCAAATCCCAGCCCCCTTTCTTGCTGGCTCTGATCTTTGAGGCTTCACCTCTCTAGGCCTCAGTTTCTTCATCTGTAAAATAGGGATAAGAAGAGTAGCCACCCCACAGGGGCTGCTGTAAAGATTCGATGAGGCGACGCTCCCAAAGGCAGAGCAGGGGACCCAGAACACAGTCATGTATTGAGCTCTTTTATTTTTGCTACTACAACCACTGCTGCTACTTAGGTATAAGTCTCCGGTCTCCTCGAAGCCTGACACACTGTTCATGGCTGATGGATGTGTTCCATCAATGGATGAATTCGCTAATGAGTGGACTTTCCCAAGGTCAGCTTGTAAGTAACTGGCAGAGCCAGGGCTAGAACCAGGAGCCCTCATCCTGGTGACCACCCACCCCTCTATCCACTTCCCTGCCTTTTACCCACATCTGGGTGGCAGGGCTCTCCTTGCAGCCCCCAGCCCCTCATTGAGCAGAGCCAAACCCTAATCAGGCCCCTCCCTGCCAGCTCTGGTGGCCATGTGTGCCATTGTGTGAGGGGCGGGCTCCCCTGACACCCCGTCACTCACTCCCCCTCCCTCCCTGGTCATTAACACACGCAGCACTGCTATCAGCACCAGATGGCTGCCGTTGCTGGGCATGCCTGTGGCCGGCGGATAACCCCAAACCCATCTTAGGGGCAGCCACCTAACACCAAGAAGAACCGCCTCTGGTGCAGTCCGTTCCATTTCCTTGCACCCCCAAGCCGGACAAAACCTCCTCCCTGCCTCTCCTCAGGCAGCGCCCACCTCCTCCCTTTTTTGTTGAGCTGGAGTTTCGCTCGTGTTGCCCAGGCTGGAGTGTAATGACGAGATCTAGGCTCACCGCAGCCTCCACCTCCCGGGTTCAAGTGATGCTTCCACCTGGGCCTCCCGAGTAGCTGGGATTGCAGGCATGTGCCACCACGCCAGTTGATTTTTTGTATTTTTAGTAGAGACGGGGTTTCGCCATGTTAGCCAGGATGGTCTCGATCTCCTGACCTTAGGTGATCTGCCTGCCTCAGCCTCCCAAAGTGCTATGATTACAGGCGTGAGCCACCACACCCGGCTGCAGCACCCTCTCTTAGATCACAGTCCCCACCCACAGGCCAAATTCTACCAAACCGAAGCAGCATGTCCAAGACCGAGCTCCTAGTATACCACCCTCCAAGCCCACCCCTCCTTAGTTTGGCCCATCTTTCACCCAGGTACATACTGAGAATCAGCTGTCATCCTGGATGCTTCCCTTTCCCTTACATCCCGTAACCAACCCATCATCAACTCCTAGTGATTTCATTTCCTAAATTTCACCGGAATCTGTCTCCATTTCTGTATCCCCACGTGGGTCCCTGGATGGGCCTTGCCTGGAAAGCTCTAGGGTCCACTAATCCGTTCCCCACACTGCACCGATGCGATCTTCAAGATAGGAGTTTCCAAACTTGCCATGGCTCTGAGAAAGAAGAAGAAACTCCATGGGCTGGCCGCTGTTCCAGCCTCTTCTCCCACCACCCTCTCTGCCCTTGCTTAGCATGCTCCTACCACACAGGCTTCCTTGCTCTTCCTGGGACAGATGTGCCCTGCTCCTCCGCTCACTCAGCCCCACTTCTTTTCCCCGTTAACTTGTAGGCAACCTGCAGACCTCAGCTCCAGAGTGCCCTCCTGAGGGACTCACCATTTGGAACTATATTTCATATGTGCTTATTTGACTAACGTCTGTCTCTTGACTCAGTTGGGAGCTCTGTGAGGCTCTCATTATCATATCCCCAGGACTCAGCACACAGACCCTGGTATAGAATAGAAATACAATAAATAGGGCTGGGCGCAGTGGCTCATGCCTATAATCCCAGCACTTTGGGAGGCCGAGGAGGGCAGATCACGAAGTAAGGAGTTCAAGACCAGCCTAACCAACATGGTGAAACCCCACCTCTACTGAAAACACAAAAGTTAGCCAGGCATGGTGGTGGTGTGTGCCTGTAGTCCTAACTACTCGGGAGACCGAGGCAGGAGAATTCGCTTGAACCTGGGTGGCAGAGATTTCAGTGAGCCGAGATCACGCCACTGTACTCTAGCCTGGTGACAAGAACAGGACTCCATCTCAAAAAACAGAAAAAGAAATACAATGAATACATGCTGGATCATCCACTGAACCTAGCTATTTGCCCAAGCCTGACTCAGAGCCCTCCTAACAACCCAATGAGGCTAATGTGACAACCCCATTTTACAGCTGGGCAAACAGAGGCCCCTAGAGCCCAAGCAGCTTTCCCAAGGTCACAATGCTAATGAGCTGCAGCAGAGTTTCAAACACACAAAGACCCGGTTCTTAATGACCCAATTTGGTGCTCACAACATTGCAGCTCACAGAGAGTTAATATCTGTGCACGGTAAAATCAGGAGTGGAGATTATTACCAACGAATTGCAATTCACAAAGCCAATGTTCTAATTGTATAGTGAGGCACGGGTTCCACACAGCGCCTTTTGGTTTCCCAAAATGCTTTCTTCTTCTTTTGAGGGCTAGATGCTCAGTAACAGAATGTCAAAGTGGGCAGAACAGGAGTCCTATTCCATTGTATAGGTGAGGGTGCTGAGGCCCGGAGAAGGGAAGAGATTAGTTCCTGTTCACCCAGAAAAGAAGCAGCAACAAAACCCTCTGACGTCCACTGCCAGGGCTTGACGACTTTCACCAGCAACAGGCGTGCGCGTGGCTGCGTCTGCAGAACCCTGCCAGCCTTCCCACGGAGCCCAGCTCGCCTTCGGCCACTTACTCCCTCCAGCGTCTGGCTCATGACATTCCAACCCCACAGGAGCCATTTCTCACCTACTTCCTCATCGCCTCACTGCTTCCTCATCGCCCACTCAACCATCCCTCCCTCATGACCTCCCTCCACAACCATTCCTGAGCCCCCCTTAAGTGCAAGCATGTTAACCAATCTGGAAGGCGGCTCTTTCTTTAAGTCTTCAGGTGCAGCCCAGGACATACCCCTGGACTGGGCTGGGCCACACTTGCTGACGTGATGAACCCTGGACAGTCACCCCTCACACCATGTCCCCCAGGAGCACAGACATGGTCTATGGGGGGGTCACCAGGCTTCTCTGCCACCCTAGTGGAAACCAGGAGCTAGAACTTCAGGAGCTCTGGGGGCTGACACCTGTGTTGCTCCACCCTCAGTCGCTCTTTGGGCTCCCTGTCACTCCCTTCCCTGGAAAAGAAATGAAAACCTACCACAAGGTAACCCACTCCTTCCTGCCCAGGATGCTGCGTTTACCCCGTAGTTAAAATTCACAGGGATGCTGGGTTCGGTGGCTCACGCCTGTAATCCCAGCGCTTTGGGAGGCCAAGGCGGGCAGATCACTTGAGGTCAGGAGTTCAAGACCAGCCTAGCCAACATGGTGAAACCCCATCTCTACTAAAAATACAAAAATTAGCCAGACGTGGTGGTGCACGCCTCTAATTCCAGCTAATTGGGAGCCTGAGGCACAAGAATCACTTGATCCTGGAAGACAGAGGTTGCAGTGAACTAAGATCATGCCACTATACTCCAGTCTAGTGAGACTCTGTCTCCAAAAAAAAAAAAAAAAATTCCACAGGGAGTCTGGGGGAGAGAGGAGGCAGGTGAGGGTTTCAGGAGTGAACCAAGAAGAAGTGGTGAAGCCTGGCTTGGGAAGCAGAGACCCAAGTTCCAGCCTGAGTGCCCAGGAGCAAGCACCTTCCTTTCTCTGAGCTTTGGAACCTGGGCTTAATGCGATTGTCTCTGAGGTTATCAGAGATTATCTCCTAATGCTAACCCTCCTGGATTCTTCATGCCGTTTGCCCACACAGGCAGAAATGCCATGCTGACGGGAGGCTGCAGGGCACAGGTGTTAAGGCACACGGCCATTGTGGGCAAACAGAGAACTCCATGTTCTCCCTTGGAAGCTGTGTAACCTTGGGCAAGCTGCTTAACCTCTCTGAATCCCAGATTCCACATCTGTAACATGGGCCAATAATTACAGGATTCTTGGGATGACAAATGAGACTATGTGTCTAGAGTTCTTGGCCCCAGTGCCCAGCTAGCACAGGGTAACTGTTCACAAATAAATGGCCTTGCCTTTCCGTGAAACGCCCATATGACCTGCTCCCAGCAGGACTGAGTTTAATTTTCCTCATCCACAGCTTCCACAATCTCAACCCCAGCTCTAGCAATGAGTCCTGGACACAAAAAGGTAGAGGCAGTTTTCCCAAGTGGAGGGAGATGCTGACATTCCCTTGTGACCCTCTTCCCTGTGGCCCCTAAACCAACTCCAGGACTCACCGACCCAGCTAGAAATTCTGTCCTCACTCTGAGTAGCTAAGGAGCAGAACAAACAGCCCCTTCTCAGCCAACTGAGACAGGGTTATGAGGAGGTATGGCCATAGTGAGGAAAACACACACACACACTCAAATTCACGCTCTTTCCAAAGAGCCCAACAAACAACAACAGAAAAAGCGTGCATGTGCCAGGAAGGTACTGCTAACAGCAAAACTTTACTGAACATCTATTATGTATCAAATACCGTATAAAAGCCTTTCCACGGATTCAGATCTCATTATTTAATCCTCATACTCATCCAAGGAGGGAAATCATTATGCCCATTTTATTTTATAGGTGAGGAAGCTGGTTTGAACACAGACAGTATAATCTTCATCACTTGCAACTGAAACTTGCACGAGGTAAAATGATTGGAAAACGGTCGCAGTCTCCAGTAGCAGGTGATCATTGAAAGAAACTGTCATTTCCACTCAAAGGATTAATATTAGCAGGCGTTAGCATCATGCTATTGAAGAATAGCAAATAATGTAAAAATGTTGCTATGTTAAGTGGACAAGCCAGTTAGAAAATAATATATATCTAGTTTGAGTTCATTAAAAAAAAAAACAACAGTAAAATATGGAGGAGGAGGAGGAGGAGGAAGAGGACAGGGCGGAGACAGGATAGGAAAAAGAAAGAGGGAGAAAGTGAAAAAGAAGGACATGTTTTAAAATGTTTACAACAGGCCGGGCGCGGTGGCTCACACCTGTAATCCTAGCACTTTGGGAGTCAAAAACGGGCAGATCTCCTGAGGTCAGGAGTTCAAGACCAGCCTGGCCGACATGGCAAAACACTGTCTCTACTAAAAATACGAAAATTAGCCAGGCCTGGTGACAGACGCCTGTAATCCCAGCTACTAGGGAGGCTGTGGCAGGAGAATCACCTGAATCTAGGAGGTGGAGGTTGCAGTGAGCCGAGATCGTACCACTGCACTCCAGCCTGGGCGACGAGAGTGAAACTCCGTCTCAATTTAAAAAAAAAAGGTTTACAATAATTATCATGAGGTAGTAGGTGAGTTCTTTTGATAGGTAAGTTTGCCATTTTTCCTTCTGGGTATTTTCTAAAAATAACAGTTCCTTTAAAAAATAAGAATAATGAACATATACTATTTTTAAAAACAGAACAAACGAATACCACCTCACATCTGTGTGGTGCTTCATTCTGACCTCAGGCACTTCCACCCTCACTTTCCCCTCCTGTGAAAGGTGAAAGGTATGGTTGGGCTCTTTGAGGCCCTTTAAGGCTCTGACCTCCTTTAACATTCTGTAACCCCCACACCTTCTCCTCCTCTGTTTAAACTCTAATACAATATGTTGTTTTCTGCGATACACCCATTACACAACATGCGGGAACACATGAAAATCACAAAAAGGAGAGGATGCAATCAGCCACCAGCCTTAGCCACTTTTTGCATTTGGAGGCACGACATTTGTTGCTGGATTGGATCCTTATAAATAATTAAGCAATTAACAGATGAAGAAAGGCTCAGAGAGGTTATACAACTTGCCCAAAGTCACACAGCACATTAGGGCACCGTTGGGTCTGTATCTACAAATAAAGCATTATCCTCCAGACGAATCCTTAGTGGTGGACTGAGCGCACCTCCTGGACCCTGAGACCTCTCCTCCTCAGTCCTGGTCCTTTGCTGTGGTCCCAGGACCCTGAGGAGACTGACAGCTGGACATCCCACCCTGGCCCTGATCCCAGGCTCCTTCCCCAGAATAAACTGAGCAGGGTGGAGGGGGGGATTGGAGGGAGAATGCTGGCAAGGACTTAGGGGCTGGTGTGGGAGCGGCACTGGGCACAGAAGGTCTCACTTGGCAATGGAGCTGGAGTTCCTGACATTTGGCAAAGAAGCCCAGAGCCAAGATGGAACTGCAAGCTGGGGTGCAGGAGGGACGGGGGAGTGAGAACGTGAGATTTTGGGGGCAGGAAGCCTAGGTCACCTCTGGTAGATCCGCCCTTCACTGTTTTGTTTCAGAACTTATCTGATAACCTCATTTATAGACAGAGGCTTTTCCTTCCCTCGGGCATGCATGTGTAAAGTAACAAGATAACGTGTTTGCGCACAGGACATGCTCAGAAACGAGGGGTTAGCTCCTTCTGGCTCCCCTGGTCAACTGCAGCGCCTCTTCCCCATCACCTACCCTGACTCAGCCCCCAACCCCTTGGCACAATGGATAAACCATCTTAGGGCACCATCCTGTGGGGCTTTTCCCCTGCTTAATGACCATCAGTGGCTCCTGTCACTTTCAGGTTAAAGGCCAGACATTTTGGCCTGGGATTCAGGCTCATACCAACCTGCTCCCAAGTCAGGGGCTGCTGCACTGCATAACTCACACCATAGGCTGCAAAAGCCATGTCACAAAGGTTTTCTTCCCAAATCCCATACTTCGGGGAGCTGCTGTGGGGGGCAGCCCTTCTGGCCTGGCTCTGCTGGGCTCTGCCAAGAAGCCCCCAACTCCAAGCTGCCAAGCAGAAGCAAGGCTGGCCTTCCATCTCCCACCACCCCACCCTTCATCTGCAGCTCTCTTTAAAAAAAAAAAAAAAAAAGAAGAAGAAGGTAAGAAAAAGCCCTGATTTGTGGTGTTACTAATTTTGATGGTGTTAAACACCCTTACTGAAATTGACCATACCAATTTCAGGCTATTGACATCACTGCATGCAGCACTGGGAAGAGATGGGCATAATCCGCTCTCCTGAGCTGACACCAACACACCCTGCGTACCCCAAAGTAAGAATGAGCTAACACCAGTGAAAAGCTGTGTGACTCTAGTCAAGTGGCTTAACCTCTCTGAACTTCAGGCTTTCTATCTGTACAACGGGACAGCAATAACACCCACTTCAACATCAGGTAACTGACATAATCTAAACGATCAACAACAATGTCTTGAGCACCTACTATATGTAGGGCTCTGTACTAGGTAGGCACGAGGGAATAACAATGGTGACAAAACAGATACGAGCCTCTGCCCTCCTAAACCTTACTTCTTGCAGTAAAAGCCCTGGCACAGTGGCTAGAATGTAGCACTCAATAAATATTAGCTAATAATACCAATGGTATTATTGTTGTCATTATTCCTTCCTTTCTTTGAGCCTCAGTTTCCTCATTTACTTAGAATGTGGACTGAGCAAAAGCTTTCAGTGATGCCCCCTCACTCGAGCCTATGGTGGTAAAGTGGGCATTACCAACCTCACTTTATGGAAGGGAAAACTGTGGCACTCAGAACTGAAGCCAGGCTGGGGATCTAAACCCAGTGCTTCTTACTCCTGGTCTCCAGATCATTCCCACCTTCTAGGACCTAGGAAACATAAAAAGGGCCAGGCATTCGACTGGGGATGTGAATGCTTTAAAAATACTCTTCCTTCTCCATGCCTCATGGGGGGAAACTGAAATGTCCATGTTGTGCACCAATTTCCAAAATACCCTCTAGCATGACGGCCTTGCAGTGCTGGGACCATTCCCAGTCTCTCTGGAAACCCCGATCCTAGCGCCCCTGGCAGAGTCTGCAGGACGGTGGGAGCTGATGAAATCCCCTTGCAACAAACAGCCCCAATCACATGTGTTAAATGCAAACCAGCTGGACTTTAGGAGGCAAAGGCCCCATGTGGGCATCGTCTCCCTCCTGCAGAAGAACTGTGAGACTGTCCCTGGGAATAAACCCAGAGTCCCAAAACACTATAGGTTCCACTCCCCTGTAAGTAAACCAGGCTTGAGCCCCCTCTAACAGATGGGTAGCCATTCTGTTTTATTAACAAAACAGCCCCCAGATAAAACCCACCAACTCCAGAGGAGGCTCCTGGAAAAGTCTTTTGGGAAGTCCCTGTGTGTATCTAAGTTCAGTCTTTCATGCTTCAGTTCCAGCCCATTTCTTCTCCTTCTGTTCTAGAGGACAGGAACAATGTCTCTTTTCACTGCAGCCTGTCTCAGCTTCCCTCTGTTCCGACATAGCCCGGATTTGTTATCAGCACTTTTCCCTTCCGACTATCTCAGAAGCAGGTTTTTAAACATAGGTAATGATGGGCTCCAATTCGTCATTTCTTTCAACAAAAGCCCGGGAAAGGAGCTTTGAAAGTGTCGCCCAAGGTCACGCAGCGAGCAAACTCTGGCTCTGCCTGTGCCAGCCCCATCACACTGGGGAGAGCCCAGCTCTGCACCTCCCTGCTGTGCGCCCTTGGGCCAATCACGACCCTTCTCTGGACTTCATTCTCCTCCTCTATGTGTACCAAGAGGGAACTGGGCATATTTCTGCAGCTCGTTCAGTTCCTACCATTGTCAGGCTGCCTACCCGACACTGGCCCTTGCTCTACCTCCCACCCCGTGACAAAAAGAGGAAAAGAAACTTGCGTTAGGCGTCCGGGAAGGGCGCGCAGCTCCGAGGGCCGCCAGGCTGCGCGGATTGTTGCTGGGTGAACGAATCTCACACAAATCCCAGACAGAAGAGCCCCACCTCTCCAGTAACCACAGCAACACGGGCCACGCCTCCAGCCCAAACACTGGCCGAGGCCCCGCCAAGGCCCACCCCCGAGCTCCCCCAGGACCCCTCCCCTCCCTGCCACCAGCCCCAGCTGGAGCGAGAAAAGGCCAACGCCCCCATTGTGCAGAGGTGGAGACTGAGGTCGGAGGGTGGAGACTGCGGAACCCCGCGGCCGGCAGGGTTTGGACCGGGGCCCGGATCGCCCGTCCAGGGCTCCCTCCCATTCCCGGAGCCGCGATGCGTCTCCTTCGCGTGCGCGTGGTGTTTCCACGTGGAAAAGACCGAAAGCAGCGCCGTCACAGTGGAACGGAGCCCATTGGTGCTGTCCACTCTCCCTCCCCATTCTCCCGACGGAGAAACTGAGTCCCAGCGAGGGGCCGGGACCACCCCGGACGCACTGCGAGCCCCTCCCCACGCCTCACCTGCTGGCAGCCGCCGCGCGCGGGTGGTTTCCTGGAGTTGAGCGGCAAACAAAGGCCTCCAATCCGGGCGCGGGGCGGGGCGGTGGCTCCTTTGCAAAATCCCAAGCCCCGCCCATGACGGCGGGGAGCGGCCCAGGGGGGCGGGGCCTCCGGGAGCGCACCAATCGCAGAGAGGCGGCCTCCACGGCCCGCCCCCAGGGACTGGGACGCGGGGAGCGCAAACCCTGCTGCCAGATGAAAATGTCGGACCTGGGAGGCTGTGCGTCCTCACCGCGATCAGCCCCACCGCTGACCTGGAGATGGAGGCCTGGTCTGCGGAGGGTAAGACATTTATGCAAGATCGCACAGAGTGGCTCACGCCTGTAATCCCAGCACTTTGGGAGGTCGGGCGGATCACCTGAGGTCAGGAGTTCGAGACAAGGCTGGCCAACATGGCGAAACCCCTCCCACCACGTCTCTACTCAAAATACGAAAATGAGCTGGGCATGGTGGCACACATCTGTAATCCCAGCTACTTGGGAGGCTGAGGCACGAGAATCGCTTAACTTAGGAGGCGGGGGTTGCAGTGAGCCAAGATTGGGCCACCGCAGTCCAGCCTGGGCAACAGAGTGAGACTCCATCTCAAAAAAAAAAAAAAAAAAAATCGCAGAGAGCCACAGTGAGGAGGAAATCACAAACTGTCATGGCTGAAACGGACTGGTTAGTAACAGTAATAATAAACTTTTCTTGATCACTAATTACAGGTCAGACCTGTTGGAAGCTCTTCTGCTGCTCAGTCGTCTCCTGTGAGGTAGTAGGTATTATCATCTCCCCCTAAGTATATTCTAGTCCAACCCCCCTCCATCAGGCAAGCATGGAAATCCAGCCCGGAGATGGACAAGAACTTTTCCAAGGTCCTACTGTGAGTGCAGCACAGACATCATCCCTTGTCCACCACACAAACACCCCAAAGGACGGGGATGCACAGTGTCCAACTCACCTGGGCTCTTGCCCCAGCTCTGCCACCTGCTGTCAGTGAGCCTCAAGCAAATGGGATTCATACCCACACCTTATACAGTTGCTGAGAGTAAATAAACAAACATAATGGCAGGCCCGTAAGAAATAAATCAGTGGTACTGATTTAAAGAGCACCTTGACTGACCCTATTAACACAAGAGGGTTAATAAAGTCCTGTTGAAGAAGAGACTTGCCCAAGGTTCCTCATCCAGCTGCATCCAAAGTTGAATGCTTTGAAGTTTTTCCTCCTGGTAGAAAGCACTTGCCAGTTCCCCAGGTTGCCCGTTACTCCCTGGACACGCATCCAGTAGTAAGTTTAGCAGCAGCTTCTACCCACTAAGGACCAGCTCTGTGCCGGGGCAAACATTTTAGCTAATCCTTCTGGGCTCTGGCTCTGAAATGTCAGGGTAGGACGAACCCCAGGTGTTTTTCCACACAGGTCATGGAAGTGAACTGTGTTCCTAGGTTCCTAAGCAGCATGGCAGTCCTGTCTGACTCTTGAACAGAAGGGGAAACTGAGGTTTGGTGCATTTTGTAACCTGCCCAGCATTCTCCAGGAAGGGAGAAGCAGACCCTGCAACTCTCCAATCATTCCCCCCACACACACCTCCCACTTTGGTATCATGAGTAAAGATGCCAGGGTCACAGGTACATGTGGCCAGGGTGGACCTCTGACAACCCTTCCCCCACCCTCCCAGTACTTGAAGCTGCCTTAGCCCACCACACTTAAAACGACACCAGGACAGGTGCAGGGAAGAGCAGACCCAGGCTTCAGGCAGCAGTGGGTCCAAACTTGTCCTCTCTAGCTGTGTGACTTTGGACAACGAGCTGGACCTTTCTAAGTCCAATTGCAAAGGAAATTTTTAAAATTCTCGCACCCAATGGGCTGCAGCCTCAGAGTCAGGCCCAGGAATTACAGAAGCAACAAGTCCAGAAACTCATTCTTGTCCTACTCCTCCCAAGTACAGACATGGGGCTGTGAGTGGCAGCTGCTGGGGGCAGCAGCATCCTTGTGTTAGTTTCCTGTGGCTGTTGTCATAAATTAAAACAACACAAATGCCTTCTCTTACAGAGGGCAGAAGTCTGAAATCAGTCTCACTGGGCTCAGGTCCAGGTGATAGTGGGACCGTTTCCTTCTGGAGGCTCTGAGGCGAGAATCCACTTTCTTGCCTTTCTCTGCTTCTATTGGCTGCCTACATTCCTTGGCTTGTGGTCCTTTCCTTCATCATCAAAGCTCATCACTGCAACAACCTCTGCCTCCATGATCATACCTTTTCCTTTTCTGTTACATCTTTCTCTGCTTCCCATTTATAAGAGCCTGATGATTACACTGGGCCCACCCCATCTCAGGACCTTAACTTAATCATGTCCGCAAAACTCCTTTGCCATATGAAGTAACATTCCAAAGTTCCAGGAGTTGGGATCTGGGTATATTTGGGAGTCATTATTTAGCCTACCAAACCCATTTTACAGATGGGGAACTTGAGGCTCAGAGAGTTAAACTACTTGCCCATGACCACACAAACTTTGGAGTTGAATGCCAGTAGATGAGAGGCCTGACAAAGCCTTCCTGCAGCTAGGTGGGGGATCATTCCCTGCAGAGGGGCCACAGCGCCCTGAGGGGGAATGGCAGGGGTGCCTTCAGAAACACCAGCTGCCTCAGGGGAATCTATGGCTCAGGTGGTCTGCCCAGGCTGGAAAGAGAACAGGGACAGCCAAGGACAGGATCTGGGACAAGAGCATGGAACCAACTATCCCTAACCCACCTCTGGCAGAACTCTGGACACAGGACTGGACGAAGCAGGATTTCTCAAATTCTTCGTCTTCCAGACAAATACTGAGGATGGAAGGAATGAACCCTGGGGCTGGGACAGAGGCGGTACCGTGGCGGTACCACAGACTGCGTTTGCTACCTTTTCCTCCCCACCCGCTCCATAGGTTTTGCTCTGACACCCACTGCCCTTGGCTACTGGAACAGCTTGGCCTACACAGGTAGAGAGAAGTGACTGGGAATTTATAGCCTCTTCCCATGGGCCTTGTCCAAAGACTGACAGGCATGAAAGCCCGGCCCTCTGGCCTTGAGTGGAGACAACTCTAGACCTAGTGTACACCGTGGGGTCCTCCTGGGACCAGGCTGAAGCTGCCCTCTGCGGACTCCGCCTGAAATCTCACCCCTGCTTGGCTTCCTCCCCTTCCCTGCTGGTCTTTCCTAAGGGTACTCCCTGCTGATTGCTTGCATATACATCCTTATCTCCAAGGCAGCTTCTGGAAATGGACCGAAGACGGACCACATCTGAGATTTAAAACATTCATGCACATTGTGCATTCCACCTCATAACATACTTGTGGGTCTTAATCTAAAAATATCATCTGTAAATACTTCAGTTTTGCCCTCAAGTCTTCAAGTAAGAAGCTCCAAGATGTGAGCGTGGCTCCAGCACCCCTGCACGCCCCACCGTGTATCCCACATGGAGCCACGGGGGCAGGCAGAGTGGGGTCTGTGACGCACTGACTGCCCCACCTGTCCTGCCCATGCCCCCACCGCATGGAAACCCCAGCCACACAGGTAGACCACACAGCACGCTGGCCTCTAACCTTGTTCAGATTTCTTTATTGAAAAATTAAAGTCATAAGCTCTGTATATAAATACAATGACACTGCTGGTCACCTGCAAGGCCTCTGGGATAGGCTGGGGGTACAGAGGGAAGCTGGGGTCTTGGGTCCCCAGGGGTATGGGGAGGGAAATAAATAAATACCATGGGGTATAGGAGCCAGGAGGAATGGGGGTGTGAATGGGGAGTTGCTTGATGCTTATTTGTGGCACTAAAGGTCCTGTGAGATGCCCCCTGGTTGGGGGCTGTGTCCACGAATTCTCAAGTGACTTCACTTTGGACAAAGGCTTGGGCATCTGGGGATGGGCTGGGTCCTAGCTACAGTGGGGCAGCAGTGAAACCAGCGCTCTGCCCTTCCTTTTCCTTTCTTCCTGTCCTGCAGCCCCCTTGTCTTGGGCGCCTACTGTGTACCCAGTACAGCACCAGTTCCTGACCTGACCTTCTGTTTGCCTTGCTCCCTTCCTCTCCCAGTTCTGGTCCAGTGGGCTGGGATGGAGGGGGGATATCTTCCTGCTACCCTGGCCATGCAGCCCCAACCCTGCAAGGAGCTTGATGAAGCCAACAGTGAGAAGGGACCGGGTCCAGGGGCTGGGCAGTGGTGGGAGGCCCTCAGGCAGTGGCCTCTAGAGCATTGCATTGAACTCAGTGACCAGAAAGTCAATGTAGTCACGGTCCTTGGTCTTGAAGGCCTCGGCGATGATGCGGGCAGCCTCCCGGTGCTCCTTGCCCCGAAGCGTCAGCCCATTCACTTCCAGGATCACGTGGCCCACCTTGAGCTGCCCACAGTTGTGAGCTGAGCCGCCTCTCTGCAGGGAGGAGACACAGGACAGGGGTGCCCGAGGGTTAGGTGGGCCTGGCTTTGACCACCCACTGGGCCAGTCCCAACACTGCCAAGCAGGTAGCTACAATCTGGGTGGCCACCACTTGGAGCAGGAAAACTGAGGCCCAGAAGAACAAAGGTGACATAGCTTGGCTCTGCCCTTGCGTGCCATGTTACCCATGAGAGTTGCAAAACCCTGGAGATGCTGAGAAAGGGCCCTGTGGGGTGGGGAGAGATGGCCAGGGGAGCTCCTGGGGACATACCTGAATAGTGACAATCCTGGGCAGGGGCTGGCGGGTGTTGGCGCCACCCTCGATGGCGATGCCCAGGGTGGCTGCACTTTTCTTCACACGGACCAGAGTGGACGTGGGCTCCAGGAGTCCAGGCTGTGGGTGGGAGGAAGGACACTACTGAGGCCTTGGCAGCTGGCAGGCCTGGTCAGGGGTCTGGGCTGGGCCATGACACCTCCCTGGGTCAGCAGAGCTCAGGCTCCAGCCCTGTGTCGGGAGCCTCAGGGGTGGTACATGCTAAGCCAAGCACTTGTGTTCTCAGCTCTTTTTAATCCTCACCAAATCCCCCTGAGGCTCGGGAGGCTAAGGAGCTTGCCTAAGGCTGCCTGGCAGTGGCTGAGGACTTGAATTCAGGCCTGACTCCAAAGACTGTCTCAGCCACCTGCCATGTCAAAACTGAGGGGAGTGTAAAGATTCCCAAGACCGACCTGCAGCCTCAGCCCCCAGTGTCAGGGCAAAGGACGGTGCTCCTCCAGGACGTCCAAATCCCTCCACTGATGGGGAGCTCACTGCCTCGCCTTGCGGTCACTTGCCAAGCTGAACCCGGGTCCAGGGACCTCCCACTGTGCACTGGGGCCTGTGTTCCTCTCCGCCCTCTGCATCCTCCTCCTCCCGGCTCACCGGTTTGCTGGCCCCGTCCGTGGGCCTCTCACTCCCAGGCAGCTCCTTGCTACTCCTGCTCCTGGTGGACGCCGTCTGCCTGCCTCGGCCTGGGGCGCTGGCCTCTGCCTCGCCAGCGTCCACACCACTGTCCTCGCTTAGAGTCTGCCCACTGTCTGAGAGCTGGGAGAGCGTAGAGGCTGCTGGGAGGGGAGAAAAGGAACAGAGAAGCAGCTTATATAGCTGGGGGCAGGGAGGGCTGCCTGGAGGCAGTGATGGAGATGGAGGCTGGAAGGCTGGGGGAATTCCCCAGGCAAAGATAGGGGAAGGAATGAAGAGACCATGGGCCTGGAGGGCAGGTCCACTCCCTGCTACCCTCTCCACAGACTCAAGACCTGGCCTGAAGGCCGTGACTTCCAGGACATCTGCTTTGATCTCTCAGTTCTCAGCCACTGGCATGATGATTAAAACAGAGGTCAGGAGGCAAACCCAGCCCACAGATGTGGGGGTTTTCTTTGTTTTAAAACTCACATAATGCTTTTTTTTTTTTTTTTTTTTTTTTTGAGACAGAGTTTGGCTGTGTTGCCCAGGCTGGAGTGCAAGGGCGAAATCTCAGCTCACTGCAGCCTCCACCACCTGGGTTCAAGTGATTCTCCTGCCTCAGCCTCCCAAGTAGCTGGACTTACAGGTGTGCAACACCATGCCCAGCTTATTTTTGTATTTTTAGTAGAGGCGGGGTTTCACTCTGTTGGCCAGGCTGCTCTTGAACTCCTAACCTCAGGTGATCCGCCCACCTCGGCCTCCCAAAGTGTTGGGATTACAGGTGTGAGCCACCATGCCTGGCCAATGCTATCAATTTTTAATGATGAACCAACACATTCAAATTAGAAGATTTCATATGATAAGTAATTTCTAGCTTCCCAAGAATAAAAGAGAAATTCTGCTACACCTGACCTGAAGCCCTGCAAGACCCCTGCTGAGCCGAGTGGCGGGCACATGCTCTCCTGCCCACCAGTCAACCCAAGCCGCTTCACTGTGTGTGTAACAGCCTGGCCCCTGAGTTCCAGACCCTAAGTTAAGAACACACACTCCGGAGTCTGGCGGGTCAGGTGTGAATTCCCACTGAGCAGCTGTGCAGCATGGGCAAGCAGGATAGCCTCTCTAAGCCTCCTATACTCTCCTTCCGATACAGAAACGATGGTGCCTGATCACTGGGGTTATTGTAAAAACTCGGAGGTACGATGTACAGAATGGAGCAGTCAAGGGAACAGACCTATGCTACGCTGCCTGGCTCCAGCGTGTGCGCTCTTCACCTGGGCTGCAAACTCAGGGGCCAGGCTGTTACGCAGAGAGTCAAGTGTCTTGGGTTGACTGGTGGGCAGGAGGGCAGTGCCCGCCACTCAGGCAGGGGTCATTCAGGGCTTCAGGATGGGTGTGCCGGAATTTCTCTTTTTTTCTTAGTAAGCTAGAAATTTTCTTTCTTTTTCTTTTTCTTTCTCTCTCTCTCAGAATTTTTTTTCTTAGCTAGAAATTCTCTCTCTCTCTCTCTCTCTCTCTCTCTCTCTCTCTCTCTCTCAGAATTTCTCTTTTTTTCTTAGTAAGCTGGAAATTCTCTCTCGGAATTTCTCTTTTTTTCCTAGTAAGCTAGAAATTCTTCCTCCCTCTTTCTCTCCCCCTCCCCTCCCTCCTCCTCTTCCCCCCCCCCCCCCCCACTCTCTTTTTCTCTCAACAGAGGCTTACTCTTCTGTCACCCAGCCTGGAGCACAGTGGTGCAATCTTGGCTCACTGCAACCTCTGCCTCCTGGGTTCAAGCGATCCTCTCACCTCAGCCTTCTGAGTAGCTGGAACTACAAGTCCCCGCCACCACACTTGGCTAATTTTTGTATATTTAGTAGAAATGGGAGTCTCATCCTGTTGCTTAGGCTGGTCTTGAACTCCCGACCTCAAATGACCCGCCACCTCGGCCTCCCAAAGTGCTGGGATTATAGGCGTGAGCCATCGCGCTCGGCCAGAAATTGCTACTTTCTATGTCTCAGTTTGTTTGTCTGTAAAATGGGGATAATAGTAGTACCAGCCTCATAGGGCTACTGGGAGGATTAAATGAGTTAATACTACAGGCAAGGCCCTTCTAACACTGTCTGGCATACAGAAAGTGCTCACTGTTGGTATGGCTGTTAGCTCTTATTACCCCATGGGTCCAGCTCCGTGCCAGCTCTAGAGGCAGCAGTGCTCCATCTGTGACAGCCCTGAGTCTCACTAAGAGGCCTCCCCTCACTAAGCTGTGAGCGCCAGGGCCCTGCATTTTGCATCCTGGTCTGTACAGGTGCTCAGGGGCATCCTATGGGTCCTATGCATCACTGTAGCCTCAAGATGGCAGCAGAATCCAACAAAATGTTCCAAACTCAGGCGGGAGCTCCACAGCTCTCAGGGTGGGGAAAGCAGGCTCCACCCTTCTCTCTACTCCCTCAGCCCATGGCCTCTAGCAAGCTGGGGCGCAGCGTCGGCTGGCTTCCCCAGGATTCTTCCTGCACCCTGACCCTGGACCTGACAGGGTCCAGAGACGGCCACTTCAGGTTCCACCTTTCCCCTCAGCATCTCCTCTGGGCCAGGCCCTGGGGGACAGGAACAGGAGCCACCCTGCCCTCCACGAGTTTGGTCCTCCTGGCGAATGCGGGGTGGCCAGGGCAGGGGGAACTGGAGAAGATGCTCCCACCCTCGAAGGAACCTGGCAGGGTTGTTACTGTTATCTCCGTTTTATGATGGGGAAAGCGAGGTGTAGACAGCAGTTGCCCACAGTCACGCAGCTAGTCAGCAGCAGAGCCGGGATTCAAACTGGGGTCTCCAACTCCCTTTACCACTCTGGCCCTGAGCCAGGAAACATCTGGGGTAGCAGGTCCCTCGACAGGCAGTGCTCCCACCCTTCATATCACCAGAGAGGACCGGGATCCCCCAAGGACCACAGAGCTCGGCCTTGCTGTACTCACTGCGCGTCTGGGGCAGGGCCCTCACTTCATTGACGTCTGGCTCACTGTCGGGACGGTGGACCTCCACCAGGACAAAGTGCTGGTTTGTGCCCGTCTGGTCTGGGTGGCTGGAGGGTGACAGGGGCGAAAGGCAGCCACCGGCCACTGTGGCCTCTGCAGAGGGGCTTTTCAGGTGCGGGGGTGACTGGACCCGAGGGAAGGGGCCGATGGGGTGTTGGTTGACCAGCGCCAGGTGAGCGTCCAGCGGCCTCTTGGAGCCGGGGTTGGCAGGGGAGACGGAGGCATAGATGGGGGAGGAGGGCGGGTCCTGTGCAGAGGAGGTTCCTGGGGTGGGCACGGTGCCTGCTGGTGGGCTGCGATTCTGTAGAGCCGAGAAGACAGTGCCCGAGTGGGAAGACACGGAGGAAGGCGGCTGGAGGTCCTCTCTCCCCAGCTTCCTGGGCTGGCCTAGTGGGCGGTCGTTGCCTTGGGCCAGAGGTGGTGGGGGAGGCAGTGGCTTGAAGCTTGACAGCCCCTCGGAGGGGGATCTGACATCATCCTGCCAAAAAACCCAGCAGGTGGAGAAGGAGTCAGAACCCATCGCGCCTGGAAGAGGGGAGGCCGAGCAGCCAAGCGGTGCCAGGCCCGGCTGGAATTCTGTCCCCACTCTAACTGCTCTTGGCCACGCAGCCCTGAATAATGCAACACCCGAGTGGAAAACTTCTCCCCCGTATCTCGGCAGCTGATGAGCGCTGGGATCTTGGCGGGTGTCTCTGGGGACGGCATCATTACCTTTGGGAACTGAAATTCTTGGCATCAGCCAGAGCTTGTCACAGGGAATAAAAGACTTCATTAGAGACGGGATGGAGAGGATGAAAATATATTTTAAAAAATGCATTTCTTTGGCTTTTCTTTTTAGGGGATTAAGTACTAGAAGCATGAGGGGTCAAAGAACTGGAGAGAGAATGGACGGGAGGAGATGGATCCACAGGCTGGGGTGCTGTGTGGCCCTGGGCAAGGCACAGCACCTCTCTGAGCACACCTCTTGGCAGTGGGGAAAAGCACACCTACCCAGAAGAGGTGGTGTGGCGATGTCAGAAGCCGTGTGGATACCGTTAGCACAATGCCCGCGTCACAGCAGGTACATGGTGAGGGGCAGCTGCGGACACTGTGACTACCATTCCCCTCTGCCTAGGTCCGCAGCAGACACCTGCACAGCTCCACCAGCCTTCCAGGCACCCTCCTAAAGGGTTTACTTAATTAATTTCCTCCTTGCCACAAACTTATGGGGTAGGTATGCTATGATCATCATCCCAACTTTACAGATGGGAAAACTGAGGCGCAGAGAGGCTAAGAAACTTGCTCAAAGTCCTACTGTGGCCAATCAGCCTGATGGCCTTGCCTGAAATCACCAGAGGCAAGTGATCTTGGCACCAGCTAGAGATGGCAGAACGGTGCGCCTGTGCACAGACCTGTAGCTGGGTCTGAGAGCTCATGGCAGAGGCCTGTCTCCTTTGCCACCCTCCGTTCTTTCTCTGTGGCCATCATGGAGAGGAGGGAGCCCCCAGGGCCTGAGCAGACGGGGGCGGGGAGCAGAACCAAGGGGCCAGCCAGGGCCTTACCACGGATACATCCGGGAGGGCGTTGACATTGCCTTGGACAGCCTCGCCAGTTTCCTCCAGGTCGAGAGTGTTCTAGAAATGAACAAGAAAGCAAGGTGAGCAAACAGAAGCTGAGAAGGGAAAACTGGTTTGCTCTCCAGCACACCAAAATCTGGAAGTCTTAGGACACCTTCATGTGGTTCGGGTGAGCCCTGACATACCTCACTTCCTCAAAATTTACTCTGCCCCTTAAAATGAAGGTCAATTTGGCTGCTGGTCACTTTGAAGTTTTCTTTGGGACTTTCTGATCACTTTCAGGCTTCCTCTGAACTACCAGAGATGCTGGGGCATCTTCAGCCTGGCCTGGGAATTCCTGGGTTTGGCCAGGAGTGCTGTGCTCTGCAGTCATGCCTCCAAAACCCAAGGCCTCCCTCCACCGCTGGCTGATGAATCCCAGGAAGGTGTGAAAATGGCAAGAGAGAAGTGGATGGGGAGAGTCTCTCCCTTGTTAAAATTCTAATGGTTTTAATCTCAAGGTGGTTTTAGGTTTAAATGGGCCTTATTTTGCAAAAAATATCTATTTCTTTTTTCCCTTCTCAGTTCACAAAAAGAAACCCAACGCCCCCTTAAGTGACACTGAGCTACCAAAAGGCTGTTTGTGAGCTCTCTATGGGTGGCCAATTGGAGCTCCTCTCTGAGCTGGGCTCTCCTGAGGGTTAAGGGAGCCAGTTCTCTCTGCCCCAGAGTCCAGAATGGCAAAGAGCTTCCACCACCGTGATGATTCGCTTCGCGTGTCAACTCGACCGGGCAAAGGGATGCTGAAGCAGCTGGTGAAACACTATCTCTGGGTGTCTGTGAGGGTGCTTCCAGGAGAGATCGGCATCTGGACGGGTGGACTGGGCAAAGCTTGCCCTCCCCAGTGTGGGTGGGCCTCATCCAATCCACTAAGGGCCTGAACAAAGCAAAGGCAGAGGAAGGGCAAATTTGCGTGCTCTTCTAGAGCTGAGGCATCCATCTCCTCCCTCAGACACCGGAGCTTCTGGTTCTTGGGCCTTTGGACTTGGACTAAGACAAAATCACCAGCTTTCCTGGGCCCCCAGCTTGCAGATGGCAGATCATGGGACTCCACCTCCATCACTGCGTGGGCCGGCCCCACACAATGAATATAGTATATCTGATTGCTTCTCTTTCTCTGGAGAACCCTGATGGCCACATCAACACTTGGCTGAAGTCTCAAGTGCAGTGCTGAATACTGCGCAGTCTCTGAAGCTCCAGGCTGTAAAGGACTGGGGACACAGAGGAGGTGAGACACCACCCCTGCCATTTGTAGCTCAGAGACAATGGGGTCGGTGGACACGCAAACAAGCAACAGCGAGACTGCAGAGAGAGCATCGAGTAGGCAAACATAGGCATATAATGCAACTGGGACAGGGGTTATCAAGGAAGGCTTCCTGGAGGAGGGGGCACAACTTAAAGCTAGGTTTTGGGAGTGAGCAGAGAAAAGAAGGGAACGATAGGTGTTTCAGATAGAGGAAAGGGTGTAAAGCAGGAAGGAGACAGGATGTTTGAGCAGCTCCTAGCGCTCCACAGAAGTCAAGCATGGAGCTCCTGGGCCTGAGCCAGAGGGCAGTGGGTTGCCACAGAGATGTGGTCAAGTTTGCCTTCCACAAAGCTCCCCTTTGCTCACATCCTCTCCAGCCAGGCTGGAATACCGTGGATGCGCCAGGGCCTCCGCACTGGCTGCTGTCTCCGCCTCCAACTCTTCTGCTTGGCTATCCATCCGCAAGGCGTGGTGTTGCTCACCTCCTTCAAGACCTACCCCACTTGTCACCTCCGCCACGAGGTCTACCCTCACCACCCCAGCTACAACATAAGTTCCCCACCCCACCCACCTTGCTTTATTTTTCTCCTCACTGATCACTATCTCTGCCCAGCAGCCAGAGGGTCAACCCGGAAACACACGCCAGATCTCTCTGCAGCTCAGGACCCCCAAGGTCTCTTCATCTCAGTTGGAGGAAGTTCCAAACCCTACACTCACTCTGCCTGCATGACTGGACCCTTTCCTGCTGCTGCTTCAACATCATGGGTTCAATCCTGCCCCAGGGCCTTTGCACTGCCGCACTCTCTCTGCACCACACTTGTGGTTCATTCCCTTACTCCATTTAGTTCAGACCTCGGCGAGCCTCTCCCAGAAGAGCCCTGTCTAAAACAGCACTGTCCCACCGCCGTCCCGGCCCACACCCTGCTCCTGCGTTGGTTTTCTGTGTAATGCTTATCACCATCTGACTTTATACTCTTTGCATACTGTCTGTCTCTCCCAATAGGATGTAAACTCTGAGAAGGCAGGACTTGGAACTACTTGGTCCTCACTCTCTCCTCAGTGTTCAGAACAGTGGCTGCTTGATAAACATTTGTTCAGCAAACTGATGAATCCATGAATGAATCAATCAATCACTCAAGCCATCACTGGAGGCGGCCAGAGCAGGCAGGGATTGAGCGGGGTGGTGCTGCAGTCCCTGCAGTGAGCAGTAATGAATGCTCGAGTGAGTGTGAAGGCAGCAGGTGGGGACAGAAGGCACTCCTGACACCATACCCCTAAGACAGAGGCCAGAGTCATGCCACACAGATCCCCATCTCACCCAAAAGATGCTCGCACGGGCCTTCCGGGTGAGAGCCTTGGAAACCCAGAGCGCCTCATCTGGTCCCACGGTGCCTCAGGGGCAGTCACACAGGGGCAACTGCCCCCATTTCCCTACAAAGTTGAGGCTTACGTGGTCCTGACCTGTTCACTGCTCACTGCCTCCCGGGAAGCTGCTGCCGACAGCCCCTGGGATGCAGGCACGGTATGTGGTGGTTGGGGGATTCTTTGAAAATGGAGAGGGTGATTGGGATGCTCTCTCGCCCACTGATGAGTGACACTGGTTCGCCTTTGCCACCTCTGAAGCTTCTTTGAGTTCACACCCAGTTCTGCCGCTTACAGCTGAGTGATGGAGGGTAAATCCTTCCTCTGTAAAATGGGGTAACAGCAATACCTGCCTTATGCAGCGGACATATTAACACTTAAAAAGTACTCAGAACAGGGCCTGGCTCAGCATATGAGGGAGGTGACTGTAACGTGCATCAGAAGATGGAGAGGCCTTGCAATCTGCCCCAGCCAGAGAATGAACTGCAGGAGGTGCCCTGGCCCATGTGACAACCAGGATGGAAAGCAATGGCGGCCCTCTCCCACCACCTCCCTCCTCCTAGACCATAATGAGTCCGATGCTCCCTGGTAGTCCAGCCAGGCGCATTAAGGTGAACAGTGAGGCAGTGATTGATACGCAGCCACTTCCCCAGGCTCAACATTCACGGCCCCGGCTTCAGCAGGAGGCACAGAGAGGGGTCAGAGCCTTCGAGGTATCTACAGCAAAGACAAGGGGAGCCACTGCCCCCTGCCCCAGGAATTCAACCTGCAGCTGACCCTGGGGGAAGCTGGGGTTGGGCTCAGATGACAGTACATGGTGGGACCAATGCCGTGGGAGTCTGTTTGCGCCTTCAGCCACGTAGGAAGCCATGATGGCTTTCCAGGGAAGCTGGGGGGGAGGCGGGCGTGGCTTTCTCCTGGAAAGGGTATTCGAGAACTACAAATTAGGAAGGACCTACTGTGTGCCAGGCCCTGTGCTGGGTGTTTTACTTATCTCATTTGATCCTCCCAATGACCCTGTGAGGCAGGTACTAGGATTGTCCCTTGTCACATTACTACACCTAAAGTTCAGAGGGAAGTGACTTGTCCAGGTCATCTGACCATTCTACAGAAGACCGGGTTGTTAGCCCAGGTCTAGGTCACCCCAAAGCCCATGCCGCTCAATCCTAGCCCCAGAAATGGGCAGGGCCCTGATGTCCTAGCAACCAGAGGCCCCCAAGAACGACCCTCTCAGAAATGAGAGAGAAGGCAACCATAGCCGGCCTTGGCCTCAGCCTCGTTCCCTGCTGTAACTGCATCCTGGGGACATGGCAGGTGGAGGTGGAAAGGTGGGAGGGTGAGGGGTAGATGAGGGATGACTAGCCAGCCCTGTGGGGGAGGCCGGAAGTGGAGCAAACGGCAGACGGGTCGGAGCTCAGCCCTGCCAGACTCCATCTGCTGAATCCAGACACTCAGGAGTCCCAAGTCCCCGAGCCATGTTCCTTATGCATCTGAAATAGCTGCAGACAGCCGGCTAAGGACCCAGGGGATGCGTCAGCAGAAACGCCTGCAGAACGGGCTTCCAGAGGAGGCTCAAGGTCAGAGCTCATGCGGGAGCTGGGCCTGTGCACTTTCGCCACCACCCACATGTAGTCACAGCCACCTGGGCCCCTCCCCTTCTACCCACTGAGGCCAGAGCCTCACTGAGGGCTTAGGCCTGGCGGCTCCATTCATCCTGCCAGATGGGACCCTTCGCCCACTCTACAGCTGAAGTGACTGAAGATCAGAGAGGGAAGGTCACCTGTGCAAGGTCACACAGCAAGGACAGGGCAGAAAGCTGAACCCTATTCAAAGCCTGACTCCACATCCCTGACAGAAACCTGCTTCCCACGAGAGCCAAGATGACCTGCTGCCATTTTTCTTCCATCTCCTTCCTCAAATCTGAGGCAGTTCAGCAAATTCCTTTTTTCAGAGAAAAGAACCCTTTATTTCCTGAGCTGACCAATCAGGGCCCTGATATCACAGAGGTACGGTCTAGGGGAAATGTCAGGGGATGAAACAACATGAAGAGGGCAACCCCCATGCTGACCTTTGCACGGTGGACTTAGGGACAGGTGAGGCTCCCCTGCATGACGTCAAAGCCTGAGGCCAGCTGGGCACCTCGGGCCACCTCAGCAAAATGCGGCTCCTCCCTCCCAGCCCTTATCCTCCTCTCAGCCCAATTCCGGGTTTCGAGGCCTCCTCCCCCTCATTACAATGGGAGAGCTCTTACATAAAGGTGCTATTTTCAGCTCTTTGTTGGTCGTGCTTCTGTACTCTGATGTCAAGCCAACAGGCTTCCCCAACCCCCACCCCAAAATGCAGCAGAGGCCGGAGGCTGGGTGGCTCTTTCTTCATTCTGTATGTGGGGAAACTGAGGCACTGAGTCACAAAGGCCTCTGGAGGGTTGCCAGTGGGTGCCTAGATGTTGCCTGAAGGGGCTGCTGACTGGAAGGGAGATAAAGACAGAGGGAGGGGGAGATCAGAGGGAGAGTAAGAGAAAAGAGAGAAAACAGAAGACTCAGCAGAAAGGCAGAGGCAGAAAGTAACGGAGAGAAACGGGGGGGGGGGGGAAAGAAAAGAGCAAAAAGAGCGAGGCCGGGGGCACAGCAGGGGCTGGGCTCAGCAGAGGAGCTTGTGACCCAGGAAAAGGCGGGGGTAGGGAAATGGAGGGACAGGGATGTGAGCAGGGGAGAGGCAGTAAGTCCTGACATTCCTGGGAGGCAGCGGGGTCCCCAGAGTGAAGCGGCAGGGGCCAGGGAGCCAGAGGTTTGTGGGACAAGACGCTGGAAGTGTCAACTATGCTGGTGGCAACAGGGGATCATCAGACCCCCCCTCCCAAACACAGGGTAGGGGTGGAAGTCTGGGGGCCGAAGGGAAAGGTCAGAGGTGTGGAATGGGAGAGAAACAGTCCTGAAAGCAGCTAACTGGGCCCCACACCGGCTGTGTGGCTGAGATCACGAGCGCCCCAACACGGGCCGGCACTGTGCTTTGCTACCAGCTTGTCTATTCCGGCTATCACATTTGACCACCCGCTCACAACAGTAGGGAGCTGTCTGGGAAGCTTCTGCATGACGCCCCCCTGAGATGGGGCAGGAGTCACCACCGCCTCGCAAGGAGGCCTGTGCGCTGCTGAACAGACCGTGCTTCCTCCTTTCATGCTAAGCTGAAACCCGCTCCGCCCCTCCCTCCCTGTGGTCTTAGGAAAAGGACGGCAGTGGAAAAGAGAGTGACCCAGAATCTCTAGAAGGTTAAGGCAAGAAGAGCCTTGAGGATAAGGCTGGAAACCAGGGCTCCCGGGAGGGGATGCAGGCACCTGAGACCTTGGCTGGGAGCGCTGTTACAGCTTCATTTTCATTAACCTCTGACTGAAAGGCCACATTTCCTTTCATTACAAGCGGAGGCAACAAAGCCGCGGTGGAAGTGGTCGTGGTCACCACAGAAAGCGCCAATCTTTCACGTCAGATTCCAGCTGTTGCAGGTGTCCGCAAAAGCCCACTTATGCACCTCTTGGCTTCACATGACAGCAGTTACTGACCCACTGTTCAACCTTGTTATTTCGGTCCTAAAGTGGCACGTTTTGTGATGGGGTTTCCTTCCTGATATGATCTGTCATCCTATGTATTGTATTTTATTTTAAACTTTTAAAGCTTTATTCTAAGAAGGGGCCTCAGGACTTCCCCAGCCTGCCAGAGGGGTCGGCAGCACAGAAATGAGGACGGCCCCCAGTCCTAAGTCAGGGCTTAGTCCACGTCCCCCTTTGATAGCTGGGAAAGTCCTCACTCAGAGGGCAGCAGGGGCCAGTCCATGTTCAAACAGGCTCTGACCTCTGCGGAATTGACTCCGCTTGATAGAAACAGCTTCCAGCAACCCCACTTCATCACAGGGGAAGGCAGGTGTTCCCTAAGCTGTCGTAGAGACAGCAAAGCACTGGCTGGGAGGAATGGTCCTACTCAGGCTCCAGGTAAAGCTGCGGTCAGGCCGAGCGGCACTAAGGCCTCTGGGAAAGCTGAAGATTCTAGAAGGTGCAGGGGCATATGCTGAGGCCTCCCTGGGATGGAGGAGGCGCTTCTACTCAAGGAGAAGACACCCACCATCCTCCGTACTCAGCAGCTTTCTGGGTGGCAGACAGGAGGTCATCTGGACAGCAGC
Source organism: Sapajus apella (assembly GCF_009761245.1). Classification (NCBI taxonomy): domain Eukaryota; kingdom Metazoa; phylum Chordata; class Mammalia; order Primates; family Cebidae; genus Sapajus; species Sapajus apella. The sequence continues at coordinate 37,069 of NW_022437234.1, forward strand.
AACAGCCCCTCCTGGTCACCCGCATCCACCCTGCACCTCTGGGCTCTCTCCACAGAGGTGACAGCTTAAAAAGTGTGAACAGAGGGCTGGATGCGGTGGCTCATGCCTGTAATCTTAGCACTTTGAGAGGCCAAGGCAGGAGGATCCCTTGAGGCCAGAAGTTCGAGACCAGCTTGGGCAACATAGTGAGACCCTATCTCTACCAAAAAATGTAAAAATCAGCTGTGCATGGGAGCACGTCCACCTGTAGCCCCAGCTACTCAGGACGCTGTGGTGGGAGGACCATTTAAGCCCAGGAGTCCAAGGCTGCAGTGAGCCACCCCAACAGAAACCCTACCTCTTAAAAAAAAAAACAGTACAAACAGGATCACATCATGTTGTTACTAGAGATTCTTCACGGTGCCCCATGTTTTAGGGTTAAACACAAATGCCTCCTCCTCCTGACCCTCGCCCCTCTGCCCTTCACTCCTGACACTAGTCTCCTTCCGTTCTTCTGAGTGGCCATGTGCCTCTCTGCTCAGGGCCCTCGGACATGCCCTCCCAGCTCCTCAGCTGTCTCATGTCATTCATTGCCTGGCTGAAGCCAACAACTTCAGATCTTAGCGTGAACCTCTCCCCGCCAGTACCCCGGACTGGGCAGGGCCCACTTATGTTCTCACACCACCCTTCGGCCTGCTTCATCAGAGCGTGCGTCATGGAAATGATCTGAGTTGCGGTGGCCTCCTCCACTGGACTTGCTCAACTTCAAGAGGGCAGGCTCTGCACCTTGCAGGCAGGAGGTGCTGGACAAAGGCTGCTGCATGCAGGAAGGTGGGGCTGAATGCATGAGTGAAGGAATAAATGGAGTTCCTCTCTCGCCTCGCTCATGGATGGAGGACGATTCTCTAAACCATCCAGGTTGGACCAAAGTCAGGATGCAGGGAGAGATATAAAGCTCTTTGACCATTTGCTACTTGTTTCTGAAAAAAGCTGGCTTGACAGTGAGGGTCCCTGCAGCTGGAGGGGCCTGAGACAGGCCTGAGCTTCTCCCAGCCCACCGTGCTGCAGACGAGGAGGGAGGCGCAGGGGCCATGGAAAGAGGCCAACGTAGCGAGGTGCGGACCGCCATGCCCACTGCCCCCTGGCCGCCTTCTTTTCGAGGGACAAGAGGAGGGAAGAATGACAGTAAGGTCTTAGGGCAGGGATCCTGTCCCCAGCATCCTAGGGCAGGTGCTGGGAGCCTCCTTCCAGGCATATGACAGGGCTGGAGCACAAGATCCCTCAAATCCAGGTGGAAAAAGCCTGAGGTCAAGTCCAGGGGGTATCCCAGCTGCTGCCTCCTGACCTCAATGGCATTTGCCCTGTGAGTACAAGGCTGGCCTTGACCTCTCCAATCCCCCTTTCTCTACAATCCCCTGCAGTCCCTGAGATGGATTGGCTCTGTGTCCCCACCCAAATCTCATGTTGAACTGTAATCCCCAGTGCTGGGGGAGGAACCTGGTGGGAGATGACTGGGTCATGGGGGTGGATTTCCCTTTTACTGTTCCTGTGAATGCGAGTGACTTCTCATGAGATCTGGTTAAGTGTGTAGCACCTCCCCCTTCTCTCTCTTCCACCTCCTCCCGCCATGTAAGAGGTGCCTGCTTCCCCTTCACCTTCCATCATAATTCTAAGTTTCCTGAGGCTTCCCCAGCCATGCTCCCTGTACAGCTGACAGAACTGTGAGTCAATTAAGCCTCTTCATAAATTTCCCAGTCTCCAGTAGTTTCTTATAGCAGTGTGAGAATGGATTAATACAGGGCTCTTTTCCAACCTGTGGAGTAGAAATAGAATGGGCTCCTCCATAGTCCACACCCGCACATCCACTCCTGTTCTCACGGAATCTTCAGAACAACCCACAGACAGCTGGTCTTATCAGTCCACTGCACAGATGCAGAAACGGAGGCCCAGAAGACACAGGTCACCTGCCCAAGGTAACAGAACTACTACTCTGGAGAGCAGAACCTGGCTGGTAGGATTCCAAAGTCTGTGAAATGAAGCTCCTCTGCCACAGCCATGCTGGCACCAGATGAGAAATTCAAGAAATATCAGGCAGGCCTTTCTTCTTTCACTCTGCTCTCCTGGCCAACGTCTTTATGGGGGGAAATGATATTGTGTGAAGGCAGCAAAAAATGCCCAGGGCTGGCTCTCTATTAGACAAATGGAAAATAAACAGTTTGTGAATAGGGGAGAGCTGGATCTGATTTCCTTTGATTGACTGTGTCTGCTTGAGAGAAATGGCTGCAGAGTGAGCCACATTTAACCCGGGATCAATAACCACACAGCGTGATCCGAGGAATTCAGGCTAAATGAAACTGGCTCCATTTGGGGCCAGTGTCTGGGGCATCTCGGTCATCGATAGCCAGCCACGTGATGTCACCTTGCCCATCTGAACACTGTAACGAAGAACATTTTCCTACGAAGCAGGAGGCGAATGTTTAGAAGGCCAAATGGTAGAAGACCATCCTGCAGGTGGCCGGGAAGAGTGTGAATTCCTTTCCGTTTCTGCTCTACACTTCCCGGGCCTCCACTTTGCGCCAGCTCTCCCTGTTTACTGGGGAAGGGAAACCCACGAAGAAGTCAAAGCAAGTGACAGGTGATTCAGCGGAGATAGGAGAAGTACGAGAGCTCTATGCGGGAGGGGATTTTGGCCGTGAGAAAGAAATGTTTGGGTTGTTGTCCACATTTTGGGGTTACGACTCAGCATGACTGCAGCAAAAGCTTACTAAGATGTGGCATTGCAGACCACACAGTGGCACTTGGTGGTGAAGAAAGATGATTATTTCCAGCTCTTTCTCTCTCTGGAGGACTGCTGCAGTCCTTGTTCAAATCCACACAGGAGGGGTGGCAACGCAGAGCTGCCATTCCTTGCTGTGCCTCCCCCAAATATTTTCCAGCACCTCCTGACACAGAGAAGCCTCTCAGAACTGGAGGAGCCATGGGGGTCTGCTGTGGTTGTACAGATGTTGAGACTGAGGCCAAGGGTGAGGGGCTTTCTTGAGAGCACGCTGCCTGGGAGAGACAGAGTGGAGCACAGGTGTGGAGGTCTAGACTCCTAGGTCCCTGTGCGCTCTGCAGGAGGGCTTCCAGGTGGAGGAGGTTTCTGTCCTGTGGCCACACATGCAGGTAACATGGGTGCACATGACTAAGGGACTCCCACGGTCCCCACCGGCAGGAAAGAGGGTACCTCCATCAGGTCTATAAACCACAGCAGCCGCTCCTGAGGAGGAAGGGTGAGCAAAAGGCAGGGTCTCCAATCTCAGCCTGCTGTGTGTCGGGGTGGGGAGAAGAGTGTTCCCAGGAGACAGCAGGGCAGGGGCTGACCTGGCAGCAGGAAGAGCTGGTTCCTGCAAAACCCGTCATCACATCTTTAGCAGCTCAGGCTGCATGACCTGCTCAGGCCCTTCTTGGCCCACAGACCTCTGGGTGTAGCTGGTTCCTAGGAATGAACCAGTTCATCTTGGTACAAACCCACTCATTTCTAGTCTCAATAATCAGGGAGATCCTGTTAAATCTAAGTCAGACCACATCAGTTCCCTGCTGTTACCTGCCAAGGGCTCTTATGTCACTCAAAGTCAAAATCCTCAGCACGTCTGCCCCTGTACTCCCTCTGCTCCAGCCTCATTGGCTACCTGGACTTTGCTCAGACACTCCAGGCACGCTCTTACCACAGGGCCTTTGCACATGCTGCCGGTTCTGTTGGAAATGCTCTTCTACCAGAGGTGGGCATGGCTCTCTCCCTCACCGCCTGCAGGTCTTGACTCAAGGGTCATTCCCTAACCACCCAACCCCTCTCTGATTCCCCATGCTTGTTTTATTTTTCTCCCTAGCACTTGTCATCACTTAGCATACTGTGTATTTCAGTTACCTATATCCTGTGTATTGTCCGTCATTCCTGCTCTCTGCTAAACTCCATCTTGGAAAGGATTTCTTTGGTGTTCACTACTGTGTCCCCAGCATCTCAAACTGTACATAGCACACAGCATGTGCTCAATATTTGTTAACAAAAAGGAAGGAGGAGGAAGAAAAAGGGGAGGAAAGAGGCAGACAGATGACGAGATGATGCTTTACAAGGAGCTGGTGAGATCCTTCACAGAAGAATCACAGCCAGAGGGCGGGGTTAACAGCAGAGCTGAGAGTCGGCAATCCTGGGTTTGAATCCTGGCTCCATCACTCACTAGCTGTGCAACCTTGGGCAAGTTGCTTCTCCTTTCTGAGCTTCGGTTTTCTTCTTTGCAAAATGGGGATCACAGCAGTACTCACAACTCCTAGCTCCTGGGATGGTCGAAGAAGATACTAATGGAAAGCACTACCACAGTGCCATAGACAACACTCAACAAATCTCAGCTACTGTTGTAATTAATAAAGGCCCAGATTGTGGGCTAGGGTCTGTGCTGAGCACTAGGGATAGGGACTCAATGGTAACCACACACGTGATCACTGCCCTCAAACAGTCAGCAGTCACAGTGGGTAACTGGGAGACATGTACAGGTTATTATAATGGGACATGAGGCAAAAGCTGTGGCCAAAGGAAGCCCCAGGGGACAGGAGGAGCCATGGCCAGAAAGTCACCCCCCTTGGGAGGATCAGGGAAGCTTCCTGGAAGAGGTGGCTTCTGAGATGAGTGCTGAAGCACACATAGGAGACAGGTCATATGAAGTGGGGAGGAGAACATGCCAGACAGACAGTATATGGCATAACGCAAAGGCCAAGGAATTGGCCACATCACGGCACAGGAATTATCATCCTTGTTTTACAGATCCTAAAACTGAGCTCAGAGAGGTGAAACCACTTCCTGAGGTCTCACAGCAAGAAAGTGGCAGAGCTGGGATTTGAATGGAGGGGACTGTCACCCCAGGGCCCAGGAAACTTGATGAACTGGTGACCTGGAAAGACAGCACCATAGAGAACCCCTAGTCCCCACCAGGGCTGGGTGCAGATGTCAGGGGGTGGCAGCAAAGGCCACAGCTCCCTACCGCAGCACCTGGCTAAGGGATGCCCACAGTCCCCACCGGCAGGAAGGACGGTACCTCCATCAGGTCTATAAGCCACAGCAGCCGCTCCTGGGGAGGAAGGATGAGCAAAAGGCAAAAAGAAAACATACATCAAATAAATATTAGGGAATGGGTGGGTGCAGCAACAACCTCTTCCCCAAATGTGCACACAACACACACGCGCACGCGCGCGCGCGCGCACACACACACACACACACACACACACACACGCAAAATCAGCATGTTCTCCAAACCCCTTTTCCATTTACCTTGAATGCTCTGGGCAGGAATACAGGAGAGATGGGAAGGAAAGACCCCACCGCTATGAGCAGCACCCCTTCATTCTGCCTCTTCCTTGAAGCAAACAGGGGAGTCCCCACTGCTCTGAGAAAATGACATTTGTCCCTGGTACGGGGCCCTCAGGAGACAGTCATTCACTTTGGGTCGGGGCTGGGATCCCTACTTTCAGATAGAAAAGTAAGCTCAGAGAAGGGAAGTGAATTGTCTGAGGTCACATCTGCTAATGAAAGGCAGGGCTTCAGGGAGGGCCCTGTTTGGAAAAGGGCTGGATTTCAGGAAGGCCCAAGCCCTGTGATGTCAGAGAAGCTGCGACTGTGAGAGGGAGCTCTGGGCTGTGCCTGCGGAGGGTACCCGGGTCAGATGAAGGTCGGAGGGGCAGTGGCAGTCCCTCAGCCTAGCTCTTTCCAGAGCCTCCACAGTCCACAAGACCCTGGGTACAATCTCCAGGTAGTTTTCCCCAGCCAGGGGGGGCTGGGTCCGAAAGAACAGAGGCTTCGCCTGCCCTCAGGGTGTGGCCGGCATTTCTGAGATGTTGGTACTAGTAGGTCACTCACCCTGGGGCCACAGGCATCCTCTCATTTAATCCTCTAACAAGCTGGGGAAGCAGGATCACTGCCCCTTTGCAAAAGAGGAAACCGAGGCACAGCGAGCTCAAGTGCCCTTTCTACGCTGCCTTTCCGGCTTGCACAATTTTCTCTTAGCATCACCTCCAGTCTAGGTGAGTCCTAATCGTGACATGCATGTGTCACCTAGTGCCCACGGACTTTCACAGCAACAAATTCTGAGTCCTTCCCACCTCAGAAACTTGGGGAGAAACTTCAGGACCACCCTTTTCATCTGTCCCTGAGAAACTCCCTGTATAAAACCGTCCTATGGCCTTTCTGAGGTCTGCCTTCCACAGGGTGCCCCAATTTGCAGTGAGAGCCTCTCTGGCAGGGCAGGGTCAACTTCCATAGCTGGGATCTGGACTGGCTGGCTCCAGACCGTGCTTCTCAGGTAAGAGAGAGCCTCCTGGGCTGGGATAAGGTCGCTGTGGGCAAGTGCCGAGCTGGGGACTCCTGACCCCTGCCGAGAGCCCTTGCCAGGCAAGACAGTCACCAGACTCCTGGCATGCCAGCCGGATTTGCCCTCAGGGATTCGGGCTGCTATAGACAGAGCCAGCAAGGACCCTAGGCCATTTTATCCATGAGGAAACTGAAGACCAGAGAGGCCGGGGCTCAAACCTAGATCTCCTGCCTCGCAGACCAGAACACATCACGCCACTCACTGGGTATTTCATCTCTGATTCCAAAGGGACCAGCACAGAAGCACAGTCTGTAATTTCCCAGGTCTTAGAGCAGTGGCTCACGGCCACTGAGGCCTCGTGTGAACGTTATCCAGGCCAATCTCAGCGGAGCCCATCTTAGAGAGAAATGCTCATCAGGCCAAGGACCTGTACCCTTAAACCAGATCCTCGCCTGAATGCCATATCAAAGTACGTGCTCAGAGCCTGGGGTGAGGGACAGCCTCCTCCCTGCCCCAGAAGTGATCTGCTTGTCCCAGAACATGAAACTGCCTCTGCTGCAGCCACGTCCAGCCCTAGAGCAATGCAGGGCAATTTGTGGGGACATCCCAGGAAGGGGATGAGCACTCTCGGAAATGATGACAAGTCAGGACTGGAGGGATGGGGTAAAAGAGTGTAAAGGAATCACCCTAGAACCCCAGAACTAAGGAAAAGCCACACTAGGAGCTAGAGTTTGCTCAAGAGAGAGGTGCATGCTCCCGGGCCACTTCGGAGCTGTAAGCTCATCATGCATTAGCCACCTGTGTCTGCAACCACGGCTGTCAGTGTACCCTCTGAGCTCCTGTTCTCCCATTAAACAGGAACAGTAACGCTGTCCCTGCCTCCAGTCTGAGATTCCTCCAGAAAGAGCTCTCATTTCAGCATCTAGGAGCAACTATGTGCTTAAGAAACATTACTCTCCCCCTCCCTTTCCATAGAAGAGTGGTGATGAATGACCCAAAGGTGGGAAACAAGGGCACGGAGGAGAGTGTGGGGCCAGGCCAGCTCTCCTGACCTCCAGCCCTGACCCTTCCACTGCATGGACCTTAATGACCAGCTGTTACCAAAGACAGACAACAAGGCATGTCCTCCTGCCCCTTCCTTGCAAAGGCCTTCTGGGATTTATTTGAATCCAAGCATCCAGGGGGCAGAACCATACCCTGAGATGGCCAGATGCTTCGCTGGGGGACTGGTGAGTCTGCAAGAAAGTCAAGCTGGGGCTGGGTGTGGTGACTTACACCCGTAAGCCCAGCATTTCGGGAGGCCGAGGTGGGTGGATCACCTGACGTCAGGATTTCGAGGCCAGCCTTGCCAACGTGGCAAAACCCCAACTCTACCAAAAAAATACAAAAATTAGCTGGTCGTGGTGGAGGACACCTATAATCCCAGCTAATCGAGAGGGTGGGGCGGGGGAGTTGCTTGAACTAGGGAGGTGGAGGTTGCAGTGGGCAGAGATCACGCCACCACACTCCAGCCTGGGTGACAGAGCATGACACCATATCGAGGGAAAAAAAAAAAAGGTCAAGCTGGGCTTGGGCTCCAGAGACAAAAGGGTGGCCTCTTGGGGAAAATAAAAATCACAGTCCAAGTCACCGGACCCACTACCATCTACTGAGTGCCCAGCGGGAATGGGCACCATGCCAGAGGCGTCCCAAGGATTCTAATGATCTTTTCCTATTTGCCTGATTACCTACTTTTTTTAACCTTTCTCCCCCAGCTTCCCAGGATAACCTTTCTCCCCCAGCTTCCCAGGAGGCAAGGCCACATCTTTCCTATTCACCTGTTATCCCCTAGAGCCCATGCCTGGCATGCAGTAGACACTCAACAACTACTGGGTTTTGACAGATGAACAGACTGAGGCTCAGAGGGGCAAGGCACACAGCTGGTACATGGTGGTGCTGGGATTCAAACTCAGGCTGGTCTCACTCCAAAGCCAGCATCTTAACTCTGCCCTGGCTACTAAGCCAGGACAAGGCAGGGGAGGCTCACCCTGGCTGAGCTGACGGTGGTGGAGGTGCCATGGCTGCCTGTGGATGAACCTGTGTCACTGTAGGAGACCATGGAGTAGGTGTCCCCAGCCCCGGGGCCTGCAGGCTGCCGCGCCTTCATGGACTCAATCTCACGCCTCAGCACCAGGTGGTCGAAGCGTTCTAGGTCTTGCGGGGAAATGGTGCCTCTCACCTCAGAGAGGAGTGAGAACTGGAGGTGGGGACAAAAGGGGCACTCAGCAGGGAGCGCTACCAGACTGTGGAACAGGTCCCCGTTACCCCCAAATGACTGGCATGCAAACTTGACCCTGCCTCCCCTCCTTAACTCTCTTTGGCTCCCCAGTGCTCTCAAGAGAAAGGCCAAACACCTTTGCCTGGACACCAGGCCCAGCATTATCTGACTCCTGCTTCCCTGTTGCCTCCTCGGCATGCACATGTGGCTGTGACTCCCTGAACACACTGCAACATTTCACACCATGAAGCCTCTGGCTGGCTGTCCCTTCCACCCGGAATACCTTTTCTAATACTCATCTCCAAATCCTATTTCCTCTGTTACATCTTCCGAAACATAACCCCTCCCAATGGATTTCACCACTTCTTCCTTTGTGCAGTTTCTGGACCTCAAACAGCTTGGCCCAGAGCTCTCCAAGCTGGTGGCATGGCACAGTCACCTGGAGGGCTTGTGAAGATGACTGACGGCTGGCTCCCATCCCCAGATATGAGTAAACCAGACAGGGATGGGGCTGGAGCATTGCTTTTAAGAGTAATCCAGGTGATTCTAAATGTGCACTCAGAGCTGGAAGCCACTGCGATAGGGCCCCAATCACAGGGTGCTTTAAATGTCTGTTTCTCCCAGGAGTCTGCAAGCTTCCTGGGGGGCGGGAGGCTGTTTTGGTCCCAGGTCTCTGCCCAGGGTTCAGTTCAGGCCTGACCCCTTGTAAGTTCTCAGCAAAGGAGTGGGGGAGGGCAGGATGCAGAGCCCTGGAAACACTGAAGCCAGACCGGAGGCGGGGCGCACATCACCTTGGCGTGGGTGTTGAGCAGCTCGAACAGGGCCATGACGAGGGCCTCCACGGAGACGCTGCCGCCGCGGTACTCATCCAGGTAGTAGGCCATGGTGGCACGCTCCTGCTCGTTCAGCAGGTGCCGAGCCTGCTCCTCCAGCAGCACACGTGTCTGGTTCCCCAGGCTGCTCAGGGTCACCTGGGAGCCGGCTGGGCCCTTGTAAAATCCTGGCTGCAAGACAGAAAGACAGAAGCCCAGGAATTCTGCGCTGCTCTGGAGCCAAATGGCCAGGCCACGCCCCCTCGCACCTCCCACCCCGTCTAAGTGTGGCGTCTCATCTGTTACTCTCACTCACAACCCCCAGCACCTTGCCCTGATGGTACTGGGTATCTTTCTTAATTAGAATTTGTTTTTATGCCTCCTTCACTGAGTATAACCTGCATGAGGGCAGGGACCTGGTCTGTTTTATTCACTGCCATTAACCCTGGTGCCAGGGTTGGTGCCTGGAACCTAGCAGGCAGTCACAGACAAGGGGGACAGGGGTGGCCAGACAGGGGGCTGCCCAACTGGAATTGGGTCGTGTAAGTCACTCGGCACCATCTGGTTGGCCAGAGCTCCTCACTCAGGCAGCTGTGAGGAAGCGGAGGACACTCCTTAGACAGAGGACACCCTACCTTGTTTATTCCTTCTGCTGTGAAATCGCCAGGAAACCTGTGGGGAAAGACACATGTCTCCAGTTGTGATCTGAGCAGATCAAATGGGTGTAGGCAAGGGAAAGGGTGACGGGGGGCAGGAAGGGCACAGCTTTGAGAGAAGCATGCATCATGGCCTCCACTCACTGCCTGCTCTGTCTGGGGAATACTCAGGGGGAAATGAAACTCCGGACAGACTGGTAGCTTCCAGCCTCCCAATCAGCAATGTAGGCGGCACCTCCAAAACCACCCAAGGTGGGCTCCTGAGTCGTTGCCAACCCCACAGGACCAGGCAGGTGACACAAGGAGTGGAGGGAAGAAATGGTGATTGACAGGCAACCTCAGGGTCAGGCCAACCTTCCAGGAGCTTAGGGGCGGGTGAACTGTAGATCCCAGATGCAATGCGCAGGTGCGGCTCAGCTCCAGCCCACGTGGGCTCAGGCTGCCAGACTTCCTGATTTTTAAGAGGCATCCAAAAATCCAGTTTTTTATAGAAAACCTGGTGTCTTTTTAAATGTCGGCAAGTAACTTTAAAAATGTGTAATACTGTGCAGGTGAAAGGAAGGGAGCAGGGAGAGAGACACAGAGAGAGGGAGAGAGAGAGGGAGAGAGAGAGGTCCTCTGAGCTATATCTGGCCAGGGGCCACTGGGCTGAGACTTCTCATGAAGATCAAAAGTTGACACATTACATTATTAGCAACTATGTAGCCACCTGGCAACTGGATCTCATTTTATGACTTTAAGACCCTCTCACTCAAATTCCTTCATGGGATCCAGCCTGGTGGCCCCTGGCCAAATACACCTCAGAGGCTCTATCGCTTTCTCTCTCCCTTCCTCCCCCTCTTTCACCTGCACAGATCTGGGATGGGAGCAGGGTCATGGTTCCCGCTTTTTAGATGAAGCAACTAAGGTCTGAAGAATGAGTTAAGTAATTTGTCTGGAAGCAAATACAGAATGAGACAGCTGGATGGTGTACGTCAGCTTTCCACGGGGAAACTGAGGCCAAGAGAGGAGGCCATGACCTGGGATGTGCCCCAGGTCATGCCCTGCCAATGGAGGTGTCCTGATGTGTGGACTGCAGGCTGACAGGAGAGCCAGGGTGGTGGAGGGATGGGAGAGCTATCACTGGCATTTGGAAATGGCCCTGGGGTCTGGAGATCAGAGTGAGCAGAGCGGCCAGACCCTGCCGAGTTCGCCGCGGTCTCCCCTATCCGGGAACTGGCGATCCACTTGGTCTCGTCCACAGTGGTGCGGGCGTGGGGCAGCCTCCCGACGTCCTTCACCGTCAGGATGAGGTGCCGAGATGACTTCAGCAGCCTGACTGCCTCGTCGTGTAGGATGTTGAGAAAGCTCCACCCATTCACTTCCAGAATCTGGTCCCCAACCTGCCAAGACCACCACACAACACAGTCACCTAGGCTGTTTGCAGGAGTCACAGTAGGGGCTTCATAGCCCTGATCCCAATTCTCCTCTGGGCCAGCCTGCCAAGGAGGCCATCCAGGATCAGAGAGGATACGTGGATGCCTGAGGGTCACACAGCAAGTCAACAGCAGAGGCGGCTTTCCGATCCTGACCCAGAGTCCATGCTCTTCTCATCAAAAGGGGGCATGTTCCCATGACCCAGCAATGGCTTTGAGGGATGGGTCTACAATGACATTCCCAAGGGCCCCCTTATCTCAAACGACAGTTAGCTCAGGGCTAAGGCGGGGGTGAAACTGGGGTAGGATGAGGCAAGCCATGAAGGCGGACATCCGTAACTTTCCTCCTACACTTCTACACTGTTGCGATTTGTACCTCGAGCATGCATTCTTATATTAAAGTATAAACAACACTTTAATTTACTAAAAGAAACAGCAATAAATGAGAAAACCAGCCTCCCGTTAAAGCAGTACATATGGCTTAGATTTTTACAAGCAGGCAGCTTTATTTTGTAATTAAAAAAAAATGTTTTTGGCAAGTGCAGTGGCTCATGGCTATAATCCTAAAGCTTTGGAAGAATGAGGTGGGAGGACCACTGGAGCTCCATAGCTGCAGACAAGCCTGGGCAATACAGTGAGTCCCCATTTCTAAAAAAAGTAATTATAGGCTGGGCGCAGTGGCTCACACCTGTCATCCCAGCACTTTGGGAAGCTGAGGCGGGTGGATCACGAGGTCAAGAGATCGAGACCATCCTGGCCAAAATGGTGAAACCCTGTCTCTACTAAAAATATAAAAATTAGCTGGGCTTGGTGGCACATGCCTTTAGTCCCAGCTACTCAGGAGGCTGAGGCAGGAGAACTGCTTGAACCCTAGAGGAAGAGGTTGCAGTGAGCCACTGCTCTTCAGCCTGGCGACAGAGCGAGGCTTTGTCTCAAGAAAAAAGAGAAATAATAATAATAAAATGAGTTGGGCATGATGCTGTGTGCCTGTAGTCCTTAGCTACTCGGGAATCTCAGGTGGGAGGATTGCTTGAGCCCAGGAATTCGAGACTGCTGTGAACTGTGATTGTACCACCATACTCCAGCTGGGGCAACTGAGCAAGATCCTGTCTCTTAAAAAATACTTTTAATGAAGCAATTTAAAAATGAGGAAAAATAAAACTAGGCTTCCAATAAAAACAAATAAGTGACAAAAATGGAAGCAGCTAAAAGGGAAGGTGCTGCAGGGTATGATGGGGCATAGCTTTAAACTCGGGTTCCTTTCAAAAATGGGCAACTGAGGCCCAAGGATAGGAAAGGGCTGCTCAGGGCCACATGCCACTGAGGCCTCGAAGGGCAGCTTCACAACGCTGCTTATTCTTGGCTGGTTTTTCTTCTCCCCAGTTTCCCAGCCTGCTGACAGCACATGATCAACTCCCGTAGTTTACCCAGCAATTTTCAAAGCAAGACTTGGAAAAGATGAGACACATGGGAGCCTGGGAGAAAAAATGTGATGACAAGGCTGAGAACCAAAACCCTGCTCCCGGGCTTCCTGCCTTTTCTCGAATGCCTCACCCCAGTTGGGAGTTTCCAGTCCAGAAAGTGGTTACAAAGGCAGACACTACCTCTCCCCTCTGCACCGGCTTTGACGTGCTCAGGAGAGGGGCTTGCTGCCTGTGCCTCCATGACCCCAGCAGAGCGGGGTCTGGGCTGCATTTCAAGCATTCACCACCATTTACTGCACGCCTACTGTGCGCTAGGATGCTGCACTGAGCAGGACAACCTGCTCCTGCTCCACTTAGCTCACGGTTGAGGGTGATCTCAGTTTTGTGTGATAACTGGGTTTCCCCATCAGCCTATCCACACTGTATCCTCAAGGCCTAGCACACAGGAGACATTCAATTAAAAAATCATTAGATGAGGCCAGGCATAGTGGGCTCACGCCTATAACCCTAGCACTTTGGGAGGCTGAGGTGGGCGGATCACTTAAAGTCAGGAGTTCGAGACCAGCCTGTCCCAACATGGCAAAACTCCATCTCTACTAAAAGTACAGAAATTAGCTGGGTGTGGAGGCATGCTGTAGTCCCAGCTACTCGGGAGGCTGAGGCAGGAGAATTGCTTGCATCTGGGAGGCAGAGATTGCATTAAGCTGAGATCGCATCACTGCACTCCAGCCTGGCTGGGTGACAGAGCAACAACAAAATCATCAGATAAATAAAAAGACACACATTCCCATCCATCCCAACTCCAGAACCATCTCTGCTGCAGCTCAGAGATGCACATCACACCAGCCTTCTTTGTCCCTTTACATGTTTTTCTCCTTAGTATCACCAACATCCTACACAGTAGGTATCATTGCTCTCCATTTCACTAGAGAGGAAACAGGCTAAGAGAGGTAAAGCACATAGTGTATGGTCACAGAGCTAGTGTAAAGGAGTGCTGGTTTGCACACCCAGGTCAGGCCAGCCCCAAGGCCCCTCTGCTTTCTATTAGTAGGCTTCTGTCAGGAGCTCTGTTTGGGAATCACGTGATAGTACTTCAAATCCAGCGCGTCCAAAGCTACTGTCCTGCCTTATTTTCCCTGATCCTGCCTGCAGCAGCCAGATCTGAAAACCTCACCCTATCATAAACTCTGCCTTCACCCTTCTGAGTAGATCCTTCAGCAAATCCCATCCTCCACCCCCACTGGCCCCCTGACCTGGGTCCCTACCTGCCTCCTCCCACGTTCCCAAGCCAGCAACCTCCTCACCGTACATTTACATCTAAACTGGCCACAGACATAGTACCGGATTAATTTCTTTTTTTTTTTCTTGGAGGCTGAGTCTCCCTCTGTTGCCCAGGCTAGAGTGCAGTGGCGTGATCTCTGCTCACTGCAACCTCCGCCTCCTGGGTTCAAGAATTCTCATGCCTCAGCTTCCTGAGTAGCTGGGACTACAGGCGCGCACCACTATGCCCAGCTAACTTTTTCTATTTTAGTAGGCATAGTAGGTTTTGCCAAGTTGCCCAGATTGGTCTCAAACTCCTTAGCTCAGGTGATCCACCCTCCCTGGCCTCCCAAAGAGCTGGGATTACAGACATAAGCCACCGTGCCTGGCTAGTGTCAGATTAATTTCATCAACTTTTTGCTTTGCTGACATCTCTCTCTGCTTAACCACCTCCTGTGACCCCTCGTAACCCAGGAGGAAGCAAAGCACTAAGGCTAAGGGTTTCAAAGACGATCAGACGCAGGTTCCAATCATTCCCTCTGCCACTTCCACGCCACGTGACCCCACAAAACCTCACTTTCATTGGGAGTAAAAAGGGAGTCCTAGCCTAGGATTGTCATTCTCCAAGTATCTATAGTCAACAGCATCTCAATGCCACATGCTTTCACCCTGCCCCCAGCAGTAACTGCAATTCTCTTTCTCCCTTTCTATGTCTCTGAGCTCCCTGGTTGAGAAGCGCGGGCCCCTGGGAACTTAGGCAGCCCCAGCTGGTCTCCCTATAAAGAGCTTGAGATGAGACCCAATACCTGGCTCAGGGCTTGGAACCAGCAAGCCCTCCATCAGTGCTTATGCATGCAGGTGTGGATACTGAGCATCCCTATCTCGTCTCTGCAGCGCCCTCTCTCTCCCAGCTGGCTTTCTCTGATGCAGCTCTCCCAGGCACTCAGGCCTTACTGAGAGCGGAGGAGAAACTCATCCCTGCTGGGCTCACTGGCGCACAAACCCCTAAACCGCCTCCCCGTGTGGCAGCTCCACCTCTCATCTCTGCCGGGCAGGAGTCTTCTCCGCTTCCCCCCGCTGCTCTGCGCTGGAGCTGCCTGCACTCTTCATTGCTGAAGTGCCTTGTTTCCTTAAGTATCACCGTCAATAGCTTTCGCTGTTGTCACGCTAAGGGAATCAATTTTAATCTTCCCTTTAACGCACTTTATTTCATCCATGCAGTTTAATTAAAGGAACTGGCATCCAAGAGACCAGCTATGTAAGGGCATCCTTCTGTGTGCAGGCCTCTCCCTACGGGGCCAGGCCAGCGGGGCAGCGAGGGGAGGGAACAACTCAATTCCATGGGCATTGACCCGGCCTTCTATGAGGCTGGGGGAAGACTGACAGATAAAATATAGGATGCCCAGTTAAACTTGAATTTCAGATAAATGAATGCTTTAAAAATATATGTATGTCCCAAATATTGCATAGGGCACACATATACTAAAAAATGTATTCATCGTTTATCTGCACTCAAATTTAAATGGGCATCCTGTATTTTTATTACTGAAAATCCAGCCACCCTGGGGTGGAGGTGTCAGTCACCTCAAAAGCTAGTGACTCTTATGGGGGCTGATTTAGTGTTGTAGCTTCCAAACTTAGGTCACTTCCCTCACCCTGAGCCTGGTGCCTGGCACTGACGCAGCCTGAGTCCGGGAATTACCCAGCATCCCACTTACTTCAGCCTCATCCTAGGCGTTAATATCTGTGAAATCCCAGGTTGGCTGTGCTAGTCACACTGTCCTCATGCCTGTTAAGTAAATATATCCCTACCAGATTTGAAAAGACGGCGTGGATTCCTGTGCAGTCCGACTGGGGAACGGCTGTGAAATGCGAGTCACGCTTGGGAAACCCTGACTTACTAGGGGCACGTGAGCCCATCTTCCCAATCTCTTTTCAATCCTCTCCTGTCTCTTCTTCCTCCAGGGCCTGTGTTCAAGCCAAAGTGCTAGGCAGGATTGGCTTCAGCGTCTCCACCGGGCCTCCGCAGCATCCGAGTTGGTTCTGAGTGACTCCCATTTTTCCGTGTCCAGCTCTCTTCCCTTCCCTCTACTTGCTGGAAAGCTTCCCCAGGTCTAGGAGCCCTGTCAGAGCAGTTGTCTACACGCTCACTGTGATTTAGAGTCCGCAAATCACTTTCAACCAAGTCTGGCGTCTCCCCTGCTGCTAGCGTCCTAATGTCACCCCGTGTGGCCAGTGGAGTGTGGAGTCCCATCCCTATACTGCAGCCTCTAGTTTTAAAGCCAGGCAACCATGACATAGTAGCTGCGTGGCCCTGCATGCACCGCTCTCAAGTGCAATCTGAGCCTCAGTTTTCTCATCTGTAAGATGGGCATGATACTACCAACAGTTCCCAGGTAGCTGTGAGAATCCAATGGGACCACCCTGCATAGAGCCTGAGACACGTGAGGCTTTCCATAGCTTCTCATGCGCTTCTCTTCCAAACGGAGGACATAGGTTCAGAGATGCCGAGCGAGTTGCTCAAGGTCACTGGCCGTACAGGAAGTAAACAAATGAAGGAGCCTTTGAGCCCACGCTTCTCATCTCCCTATCACCCTATGCGCCCTTCATCTCAGCACAGCACTGGCATGTGGGAGATGCTTAGTAAGTGATGAACGGATGGGGGGACCTGGCCTTCCTGCTCTCTTAGTCTCACTTCTGCTTGCTTCCCCCTTCCCTTCGGTTTGTGTGATGTGAATTTGGAGGCAACATGTTTAAAGGTCTTACTTTTACTCTTTCTCAAAGAAAACTAAGAGCTCGGCTGGGCGCGGTGGCTCACACCTGTAATCCCAGCACTTTGGGAGGCTGAGGTGGGCAGATCACGAGGTCAAGAGATCGAGACCATCCTGGCCAAAATGGTGAAACCCCATCTCTACTAAAAATACGAAAATTAGCTCGGTGTGGTGGTGTATGCCTGTAGTCCCTGCTACTTGGAAGGCTGAGGCAGAAGAATTGCTTGAACCTGGGAGGCGGAGGCTGCAGTGAGCCAGATTGCACCACTGCACTCTAGCCTGGTGACAGAGTAAGACTCTGTCTCAAAAAAAAAAAAAAAAAAAAAAAAATGTGTAAGAAAACTAAGGGCTCTGTTTGTTTGTTCATTGCAATGTGGCTTTTTCCTATCCACCGAAGCCAATTCAGAGTTAGATGGTACAGGAAAAGAAAGCAGAAAATAGAGGCAATGATGCTGTGTCCATCAGGCCCTTCCAAGGAGTCTCTTACAGATGCAGAGACTGAGGTCCAGAAAGGACAGGGATGTGTCTCGGGCCACAAAGCGAGGCCATGGCAAAGCCCAGACCCCGCAGCTAAGTGTGGAAACACTCACATTCCTCCACCTGGGCTCCCTGGGACGGGACGTGCTGGAGATAGGATGGACAGGTGCCAAGTGTGATCGAGTGTCTAATATTGCTCAGCTTGCTTGCACGGCACTGATGGGGAGGACGTGGAAGGATAAACGAATAAAAGCAGCTTTATTTTATTTGTCACCCTAGGCATTCCATTTGTCACCACTGATGGAGGACTGGAGGGTGGGCCACAGAATGCCCTTCATTTTAAGCCAGAGGAAAGACTCCTCCATCATCCACAGCCCACTGAGTGACTGGCTCTTGTTCAGATGCTCTGAGAAGAACACGGCAGGGCTTCGATAAGGACAGGATACTGATTTCCCTGAAATTGGCCAACTACCAGGAAACAGGGAACTCACTTCCCTTAGGTCTGGGCAGGCACAGGAGCCCCAGGAGGAGAGGAGGCCCTTGGAACAGCAGAAACACTCAGTGGACCTCACTTGGTTAACAGCCCCTTCTTACTCTCTAAAAGACCTGAGGAAAATCATTTTATTGTTCTGAACCTTCCTTCCCAAAATGGGAACAAGACCACCAACAGCTAGTTTGTTGTGCAAGGTATACCAGTGGCCATCTTATGTGTGTTTCTGAGCACAGGCCCAGGAGTCTCTAAGTCCATACTCTGCCACTTACTTGCTGTGTGACCTTGGGTAATTGACTTTACTTCTCTGTGCCTCCTCAGTTATCTCCTCTGGAAAATGGAGATAATATCAGTACCTGGCTCATACATGAGTTAATACATTCCCCAGTGTATCCCCAGCACTTAAAACAGGGTGTGGCACCTAGTAGGTTCTCAACAAATATTTACTGAATGAACATGTATAAAACACATAAACGAGTAGCTAATATACAGTAAGTGCTCAATAAATGCACTTTGGAAAGCCATGGTTATCCCTGAAGTCACCCCTTGATCACTCACCAACCAAATCTAGCAATTCTACCTCCAGGACGTCTCTCAGTGCCACCCCCTACCTTTCCACCTACCTCCCCCAGGGCCCTGCCTCTGGTTTTCGCTGCCTCTGGCTTCCATGATCACACCCATGAAGTTCATACTGTTATCCCTGTTTCACAGATGTGGAAGCTGAGGACAGGAAGTGGAGTCGTAACAGCTGGGATTTGGCCTTCATTCTACCAGCCAGCAAAGTCCCTGCATGAATCGATACCACCCTCTCCTTTAAGAAAAGCCAGCCTGCCCTTCCTCCGCTTCTTACCCCTCCCAGCCCTGGGCTTTATGCCATGCACTCAGTAGGTGCTGTATTCATGCCCGATGAAGGGAACTAGCAGGAAGAACCTGTGGCGGTATGGCAGTAGCTTCAAGCTCCCTTGCCAGAAGTTGTTAGGAGAGAAGCCTGCCAACAACCCGATCCCGGGCTGAGCTGGGAGATGGGAATCCATCCTCTCTGGCCGCATGCACCTGCACCAGCCACACTGGGAAGGGACGGAAAGAAGCCCATTTCAGAGTTGCCTTCAGCACCATCCCAAGCCTGTATTAAAATGGATCTTGTGGCTTCAAGGGAGGACCCTGTTGATTGCACCATTATCACGAGAAAAATTCAAATTCTATTAAGGAGTTTTATTGCAATTATGAATCTTTAATAGTTTTCCATGTCAGGTATAAAACTTTAATGGGCTGTTTTTTTTCTTTCATTACAAGTGAACAATGCAGTTTTAATGAGACAACATTAGCTTTTCCCAACAGTTCAGAAGTCAGTAAACCTTGTCCATGTTTTGAAAAAGAAAAAGATCTAGGGAATTGCTTAGAAGGTTCTTGGAGTAAGCTCAGGGTATGGGCTGGGTCTGGGGGAGCTCTCCACCCAACCCTCTCTGGTTTAGAGCTCTCACGAGGCAGGAAGCCTAACCAGAAACGCTGTGAGTGGGCCCGGCAAGGCTAACACACTGACTCCCAGTGTGGCCCATGCTTCCTTCCCGTTCCCTCTTCCGACATTGGCAGGTCCGTTGTCAGCACGTGCTTCTCTATGCACAACACAGGCAGCCCTTGGTGAAGGCCTGCTCTAACCCAGCCATCAACCAAAACAGGACAGAATGGGGAAAGAACTTGCCCAAGGTCATACTCTGAGTCAAGGTCAGAGCTAGGCCTGAGAGGCCAGACCTGAGTTCTTCCCACAGGAAATTCTGGCTTCCAAAGTAAACTTAGAGAAATCACAGGGGCCAAGCACAGAAAGAATAACAACTACCAACCCCCAAGAGACTCATGTAGGCCAGCTACCTTGTATAGTTTAGCTCTGAACTTAATAGGCACCACCTGAGGCATGGAAGGTTCCGAGTTTCGTAGATGACAGCAGTGAGGCTCAGAGAGGTGAAGTGACTTGCCCAAGGACACCCAGCAAGCAAGCAGCAGAGCAGGATCTGAAGCCAAACCAATCACTATTCTGAGACCCAGACTTGCAATAATGGAAATGTTCCATAACTAGGTTATCCAAGAGATTAGCAACTATTATTTAAGTTTTAATTATAATAAGACTAAAAATTCACTCCCCCAGTCAAACAAGTTCCACTTCAATAACCACATGTGACTAATGTTCACCATCCCAAACAGGCCTACACACAGCCCCAGATCAAACCCCTGACCTCCTATTCCTCCCTCCAAGCCTGGTTCTTCTCCAGGGCTCCTCATCTCATTGCTCAGTCCTAAAATTCCAAACCCACTGGCTCCATCATCAAGCCCAGTGGATTCTACCTTCGCTTCCAAAAGGACCCTCCATCTTCACTCACTCCACTCGGATTCCGCCCGTCTCGTATCTCACCTGGATCATTACCACGGCCTCTTACGTGGCCTCCCTGCCGCCACCCTTACCACCCTGCCCAATACTTTCCTTATGTAGAAGATAGATTCGTTTAAACTGCAAACCTGATCTTGTCACACCCTCCTTTAAAATCCCCCGGTAGCTTCCAAGCTCCTCTACCTAGCCTGAGAGGGGCCTTAGCTTCCCAAACCATCTCACACCTCCCTCCCCCACCGGTTTTTTTCCAATCCAACCATACCTGCCATCTCTCAGTTCGCTCGACAGATGGAGCCCTTTCCCCACGCTGGACCTTGGCGCACACTGTTCCTCTGTCCAAAACGTATTTCCCTTCATTCCTCACCTGGATAACGCCTACTGAATGTTCAGGTCTTGGCTCAAATGACACCTCCTCCAAGAAGCCTTCTCCAGCTCCAAGGCAGATATCACTAAGCCCCCTCGCCCAGGGCACCCTGCAGCACTCCCCACGTTCGACATGGTACTAGACTACAGGCATAGAGTTCAAAGTCAGTGTGCTGCACCCCCCTTGAATGGCACATTGGAAACATCTGACAAATGCCTGACAGAATCCATGAACAAATGAATAAACAATTAAATAAATGGACGAGCAGGCATACAAGCATGCTAGTCCTTGCCCGTTCTGTTCCTGCAGACAGGCTGGAGACATTTTCCATTTATGTAAGGTTGAGTTTGACAAGGTCAGGGCATGTAGGGAGGCTGGGTACATGCAGCCCAGCTCTACAGACTGCAGCAGGAAAGGAGCATTCGGCTTCTACAATCAAAGGGAAGACAAAGAGGTAAAAACGCAAATCACCCACTGATTTTGTTTTGTTTCTGCTGGAATCACATTCTGGGAAATGGTATACATTTAATCCAGCCCCTTATTCTGGAAGAAAGAAAAGTGGGGTGAGAGGAAGAGGAGAAGTGTCACAGGTTCAAGGCTTCCTGGGCAGTTGAGGCAAAGCTGACCCAGAACCCAGTCTTCCACCTGCTTCATGCTGCTCTGCAGACCTGCAAGAATCAAGTTCTCAAGCTCAAGTCCACAGCTTTCATAGACACAAACAGTGACCAGTTGGAAGACAGGATGGAAGGAAGGGGAAACCTCAATTATAACAGCAAGAGAAGAGAAAAAACTACCAAGGAATAAACTTAACAAGAAACGTGCAACACCTATATGAAGAAAATTTCACACACTCCTAAAACACTCAAAATGACTCAACAAATAAAAAATCCCCTTTTCTTGGAAAGGGTTCAGCATCCTCCAGACATCAGCTCTCTCTCAGCTCACTTACATATTTAACATTATCCCAACAAAAACATCAACAAGCTTTCGTTTGACAAGTTAGTAAAAATTCATGGGAAAAAATTAAAATGCACGTAGAAGAACCTTAGATGCATACTGCTAAGGGGAAGAAGCCAGTCTGAAAAGGCCACACACTGCATGATCCCAACTATGTGATATTCTGGAACAGGCAAACTGACAGAGACACAGTAAAGATCGGTGGTTACCTGAGGCTCAGGGAAGGATGAGAAGCAGAGAGCAGAGGACTTTTAGAGGGGTGACACTCTTCTGTATGACACTATCATGTTGGACACATGACATGTATAGATCAAAATCCATTGAACTGTGAACCCTTATATAAAGTATTGACTTAATAAAAATATTATCCACATTGGCTCATCAATTGTAATAAATGTACCCCTTGCACACTAACTATGAGATGTTAATAATAGGGGAAAATATGTTTGGGAAGGGTTGGGGCAGAGGAGGTATAATGGGAACTCTGTAGTTCCTAATTTTTCTGTAAACCTAAAAATAAAAGATTAAAAAATTAAAATAAATAAAAAATAAAAAATTAAAAAATAAAATTTATTTTTTTATTTTAGGGGCAGGTATGGCAGGTATGGTTGGATTGGAAAAAAACCGGTGGGGGAGGGGGGTGTGAGATGGTTTGGGAAGCTAAGGCCCCAATTTATTTTATTTTAGAATCTAAGGCTCTAAAAAATAAATCTGTTGGCCAGGCATGGTGGCTCATGCCTATAATCTCAGCACTTTGGGAGGCTGAGGTGGGAAGATCATCTGAGATCAGGAGTTTGAGACCAGCCCGGCCAACACTGTGAAGCCCAGCCTCTACCAAATACACAAAAATTAGCCAGGCCTGGTGCTGGGTGCCTGTAATCACAGCTACTTAGGAGGCTGAGGCAGGAGAATCACTTAGAACCCGGGAGGCAGAGGTGGCAGTCAGCCGAGACTGTGCCACTGCACTCCAGCCTAGGAGACAGAATGAGACTCTGTCTCTAAACAAACAAACAAACAAACAAGTTAATTTTAAAATATAAAATAATTTTATTAAATAAAAATAAAAAACTTTTTGTTATTTAAGAGTAAAAACAATTGTTTTAAAATCTAAAAGTATAAAATGCAAGAACGGCTATGAAAAATTCTGATACAGAAGAGCCACTAGAGGAGCTACCAGATACTAAGGCCTGCCCTAAATCCTCCGCAATTACAGCAGGGCAGCACTGACTCATGCGTAGACAGACAGACAGTGGGGCAGACTAGAAACAGGCCCAAGGACACACGAAATTTTAGTATATAAAGGTGGCACTACAAATCACTGTGACAAAGATAGACGTTTTAATACGTAGTACTAGGATAAATGAGTAACTATTTGGAAAAAGATAAAATATACCATGCCCTTCATAAAACTAAATGCCAAACAGATCAGAGGTCTAAAGGAAAAATGTATTTAGAAGCATTAAGAGAAAAAAACAGGTAAGTTCATCTATACCCCGGGGATAAGGAAACATCTAACCAGACTCAAATTCAACAAAAGAAAGGATTAATAATTAAATTAGATCTGAAATGTATAAAAGTTTTGCAGTGAAAAAGACTCTATAAGCAAAGTCAAAAGAAAATGACAACCAGCATGTTATGGGCTGAATTCCTACCCTAACCCTGAATCTGCTGTATTTGAAGATAGGTCCTGTAAGGAGGTAAATACAGTTACCTTCTAATCCAATGGTGGGGTCCTAATCCAATAGGGTTGGTGCCCTTATAAGAAGATGAAGATGTAATCCCAGCACTTTGAGAGGCCGAGGCGGGTGGATCACGAGGTCAAGAGATGGAGACCATCCTGGTCAACATGGTGAAACCCCGTCTCTACTAAAAATACAAAAAATTAGCTGGGCATGGTGGCGCGTGCCTGTAATCCCAGCTACTCAGGAGGCTGAGGCAGGAGAATTGCCTGAACCCGGGAGGCGGAGGTTGCGGTGAGCCGAGATCGCGCCATTGCACTCCAGCCTGGGTAACAAGAGGGAAACTCCGTCTCAAAAAAAAAAAAAGAAGATGAAGAAGAGATGCCAGGGTTCTCTCTTGTCCATGTGAGGACATGGTAAGAAGGTAAGCCATGTACACAGCCCTTACCAGGAAGTGAACTGGCCAACACGCTGACCCTGGCCTTCCCAGCCTACAGAAATGTGAGGAAAGAAATTCCTATTGTTTAAGCCATCTTGTCTTCGGTATTTCAGTCAGCCTAAGCTAAGATACATGGAGAGAACACTTGTAATATATATCACAGATAAAGGGCCAGTTAGCTCTAATATTTAAGCAATTCTTGGTTTTAGGGGAAAAAAGATCCAAAATCCTGAGAGCCAAAGGATAATAAAAGACATGAACAATTTACAAAAAAAGACACTATAAATGACCATTCAATATATGAAAAGATGTTCAACTTCACCCATAATAAGAAAATTGCCCAGCCTGGGCAATATGGTGAAACCCCATCTCTACAAAAAATACAAAAAGTTGGCCAGGTGTGATGGTGTATGCCTGTAGTCCCAGTTACTTAAGGAGGCTGAGGTGGGAGGGTCATTTTAGCCTGGGAGGTGAAGGCTGCAGTGAGCAGAGGTTGTGCCACTGCACTCCAGCCTGGGTGACAGAGAGAGATCCTGTCTCAAAAAGGAAAAAAATTGCAAAATAAAGCTACATCAAGATACCATTTCTCACCTATCAGACTGAGGAAAAAAATTAAAAACTTGACAGTGGCTGTCAGCTATGGGGAAATGGGTACACTTTTACGTAGCTGGTGGGAATTCAGAATAGTCCAACACTTAGGGAATCCCACTTTTAAAAACTTACCCTGAAGATATACTTCCCAAAGTAATAAAATACATAGGCACACAGTTACTCACTGAAGCACTGTTTGTGATTGTAAAACACTGAAAATAACCTAAAAGTCCATACAGAGGAGAATGGTTGGATAAAGTATGGTACAGCTGCACAGCAGAGTACACACGGCCCATCACAAGAATGACAATGGCCTCTCTGCACTGACAGAACCGGGTTTTCAGGATATTGTGAAGTTAAGAAAATGGAGTGCAAAAGGATGTCTACAGCTTGCTATCTTTTATAGAAGACAGAAAGTAAACATAAATCTGCTAATTTTTGCAAAAAGGAACAAGAAGAATAAACCAAACATTTATTTGGTTGCCTTTAAGGAGCAGGTGAGAATGGGTAGAAGGGACGTGGAACTCTGAGTGTACCTTTTTGTATAGTTTTGATGTTTTAGGACTCAGAAAGTAAAATTAAATCAATAAAGACGGGGGTGGGGGAACCCTATTCAATACCAGCAAAAACAAAGGAACCTGGTTCATACGAGTAACATAATTCAGCTGAAGTGGAAAACAAAATAACTAACCCAAGGAACAGAGTACTTTGTAAACCCTCAGTTTAAGGACAAAACACACTGCAAGCAAATCAGAAGCTCTACTTCACAGTGGTAGGCACATGGCAATTCTGAAACTACTTTTGTGTCTTATAAAATTGGGCAAATGGGTAAACATTTAAGGTAGGATCTTGAGTTCTCACTGTTGAAGAAATCTGAAAAGCTAGGAAGAACTCTGTATTGTTGGCCTAGAAGAGGAGGTATCAGTATGAACGAACTCATGATTTTAGACAAATATTGAAATATCTCTATTTCATGTATATCTGCATGTATGCGTGTATACTCATGTATGAATATGAGTGTGTATTACATGTATAGTTGACCCCTGAACAATATGGGTTAAACTGTGTGGGTATATTTATATGCAGATTCTTAAAATTAAATATATTGGAATTTTTGGAGATTTGTGACAATTTGAAAAAATGTACAGATGAGCCACATAGCCTAGAAATATTGAGAAAATTAAGAAAAAGGAATGTCATGAATGCATAAAATATATGTAATCTACTTTATCATTTACGATCATAAAATACACACAAATCTATTATATTTATTTTACTTTTTATTTTTAGTTTTAGTTTTTTTTGAGATGGAGTCTCTCTGTCACCCAGGCTCCAGTGCAGTGGTGCGATCTTGGCTCACTGCGACCTCCACCTCCCGGGTTCAAGTGATTCTCCTGCCTCAGCCTCCCAACTAGCGGGGACCATAGGCATGCGCCACCATGCCCTACTAATTTTTGTATTTTTAGTAGAGACAGGGTTTTACCATGTTGGCCAGGCTGGTCTTGAACTCCTGACCTCAAGTGATCCGCCTGCCTTGGCCTCCCAAAGTGCTGGGATCACAGGTGTGAGCCACCGCACCCAGCCACAAATCTATCATTTTTAAAAGTTAAAAAGAAAAAAATGTTTTTGAGATGGAGTCTCATAATGTTGCCCAGCTGGAGTGCAGTGGTTCAATCCTGGCTCACTGAAACCTCTGCCTCCTGGGTTCAAGTGATTCTTCTGCCTTAGCCTCTCGAGTAGCTGGGACTACACATGTGTGCCACCACGCCCAGCTAATTTTCCTGTATTTTTTAGATATGGGGTTTCACCATATTCGCCAGGCTGGTCTCAAACTCCCAACCTCAGAAGATTCGCCCATTTCAGCCTCCCAGACTGCTGGGATTACAGGCGTAAACCACCCTGGCCGACCAAAAAAGTTAAAACTTATCAAAACTTACACATACAAACACTTGCAGATAAGACGTGGCACCATTCGCAGTCAAGAGAAATATAAGCAAACATAAAGATGTGATATTAAATCACAACTGCATAAAATTTACAATAGCTCACATGGTACTACTGTAATAATTTCATGGCTACCTTCTGTTGCTAGTTCAGTGTGCTCAAATTTTGAAAGCATCGGCTTAAAACACGGTGTGCTGCTCATCATCTCTGCGTGAGCAGTTTGTTTCTATGGTAAATTGCATACCACAGTAAAAAGTGGTCTCTCATGACTCTCGTCTATTTTTCAACATATTTCATGCAATACCATAAAGCGTGAATAACACCACGGGACCCCTATGAAGTGCCACTAGTGATGCTGGAAGTGCTCCCAAGAAGCAAAGAAAGTCCTAACATTTAAGAAAAAGTTGAATTTCTTAATATGTGCCATAGATGAGGTCTGCATCTGCACTTGGCCACCATTTCAGACAGACAATTCATCTTGTAAACAGATGACGTAAACTTACAAAATCAATAAATTCAGTAAGGTACAACAAATGTATTTTCTCTTCCTTATGATTGTCTTAGTAACATTGTCTTTTACTATCTTATTTTATTGTAAGAATATGGTATACAAATATATAACATACAAAATATGTGTTAACTGTTTATTGCTAAGGCTTCAGGTCAATAGTAGGCTATTGGTAGTTAAGTTTTTGGAGAATCAAAACTTATACATGAATTTCAACTGTGTGGGAGGAGGGTTGGCACCTCTAAGCCCTGCATTGTTTAAGGGGTGATTGTGCATACAAAGGCAGACATGTACAATTCCTAGCTTTGTCCACTAAAAGGCCTGTAAGTAATGACACCTCAGTAGCAACAAGCCCATCTAGCCCCCAGATCTTGGTATCTAAATCCATTCCCCACTGAGCGAAATTATGGTCTAGCGGAGAATGGCTGGTTCCAAGACTGGGCAGGAAAAGTACCAGATGAGCCTGAACCATCTTCTTGAGCCAGAAAGTAAGGAAGTTCTCTAAGAATGACAAATGCATGTCAAATAGTCACAGAAGCCAGACTGAAGGTTCTGCCATACTCAAATCTGGGACACTCTGAGCATCAAAGTAAATAATGCCAATATTAACAAATAAAGAAAGAATGCATGAATCCATATTTATATTAAATAAATAAATAAGAGGACAAAGCTCCTCTCTACAGTAAAATACCAAGTGAGTTTTTAAAAATTTTGCAAAACAATGGAATCAGGCAAAACTAGTAAGTAAAAGTTTGACACAGAACAGAATAAAACAGCACCTGCAAATAAGTTATTCATTATAAAAGGAAAAACAGTACAGAAACCTGGCAGACATGACTTACCCAAGTAATCAGGGTTACCCTCACTAACAATGGGCCAAACTGACATCATGGGACCCACCAAGGACCTGGCATCAGGGCTAGCATGATCCTGCCAAAATGTATAACCTGATCCAATCATAGGAACCATCAGACATCCCACATAGAGAGACTTTTCTACAAAATAATGAGCCAGAATTTTTCAAAAACATCAATGTCATAGGAAGATAAAGAAAGGCTGAGGAACTGTTCGAAATTAAATGAAACTAAACAATCATAAAAACCAAATGCGACATGTGATCCTGGGTTGGCTCCTGGACTGGGAGCAGAAAGAACTGCTATAGAAGGACATCACTGGAACAAATGGCAAACACTGGGGCTATGTAGATAGGATAATAGCATTGTAGTGATGCTAAATTTCCTGACTGTGATCACTGTTCTGTGATTAAATTAAGTGAATGTCCTTGTTCTTAGAGAAAAAAATGCTGAAGTGTTTAGGAATAAAGAGGCATGAGATGGACAATTCCGATGCTTTAGAGGGAAGGAGAGAAAAATAGAAAGATAAAGCAAATGTGGCAAAACATGAAAAACTAGTGAGTCTAGGTGAAGGGCTGATATAGTTTGGATATTCGTCCCCTACAAATCTCGCGATTCCCAGTGTTGCAGGTGGGCCTAGTGGGAGGTGTCCGGATCATGGGGCGGATCCCTCACGAAGGGCTTGGTGCCCTCCCCACGGTAATGAGTTACCAGATCTAGTTGTCGAAAAGAGTCTGGGACCTCCCTCCTCTCTCTCTTGCTCCCTCTCTTACTGTGCGATAAGCCTGCTCTCCTTTGCCTTCTGCCATGAGTGGAAGATGCCTGAGGTCCTCACCTAAAGCAGATGCCGAAACAGCCTGCAGACTGTGAGCCTAACAAATCTCTCTTCTTTATAAATTACCCAGGTTTGGGTATTCCTTTAGGGCAACGCAAAATGCACAGATACAAGAGTATAAACGAGTTCTTTGCGGTATTCTTGAAATTATTTCAAAATAAAATGACTTAAACGGAACAAAATAAAAACAAAAACAAAAAAAATTCTAGGTCCAGTCCTTTATGGGGAGCATCAGACATCAGAGACTAGAGTGCGTTTCCATTTCTGTGCTTCACAGTCATAAATAAGGAAACTGGCCTGCCTCTTCCAAATACAATAGAGTCCTCCAATTCCTACCAAGAAGAAGCAGTACCACCGAGACCAGCACCAGACAATGGAAGAATGTTAGACAAGAGCCACGTGCTTCCCAAGGGGAAGAGCTATAATAGGTATTGGTGATATTACATCATATGAGTATCTAACACTGCTGGGACCAGTCATCACAAATTCAGTGGTTTAAAATAACACAAATTTATTATCTTACAGTTCTTGGATCAGAAGTCCAATATAGATCTCACTGGGCTAAAATCAAGATGTCAGCAGAACCGAGTTCCTTTTTGGGCAGTCTGGGGGACTATCCAATTCTTCGCCCTTTCCAAGCTACTAGACGCCTCCTACATTCCTATATTGGTGGCTCCTTCCTCGATCTTCAAAGCCAACATCCTCAGGCCAAAAAGGCATTCTCACATAGCCACCTCTCTGGTTCGCTCCTTCTGATTCCCATCTCTACTTTAACAACCCTTGTGATGACACAGGGCCCACCAGGATAATCCAGGATCATCTTCCTACCTCAAGGCCAACTGAATAGGAACTTTTATTCCCTCTGCCATGTAACCTAACAGAGTCATAGGTTCTGAGGATTTGGATGTAGACATTTTGGAGGGCCCATTATTCTGCCTACCATATTTATGGTAACAAAAACATGGTGGGTATTCATGAATAGCCAAAGAAAACAGAACACCAAAAGATCCCTATACTAGCCCATTTTCATACTGCTGAGAAAGACATACCCAAGACTGGGTAATTTATAAAGAAAAAAAAGGTTTAATGGACTCGCAGTTCCATGTGGCTGGGCAGGCCTCACAATCATGGAGGAAGGTGAAAGGCACATCTTACATGGCAGCAGGCAAGAGAGAAATGAGAACCAAGCAAAAGGGGAAACCCCTTATGCAATCATCAGATCTCATGAGACTTATTCACTACCACAAGGACAGTATGGGGAAACTGCTCCCACGATTCAATTATCTCCCACTGGGTCACTCCCACAGCATGTGGGCATCATGGGAGCATAATTCAATGTGAGATGTGGGTGGGGAAACAGCCAAACCATATCAGTCCCCCTACCCCATCTAAGTGAGGAAGGGCTACTGGGGCATCTGGCACTTCACCAGCTGGAGCACAACTTGGTTGAAGCTTGCGAAGAAATATTAGAAAGCATTCTTTACAAGGGAAAAAATTAAAATAAAAATAGAAAAATTTAAAAAAACTTGCTAAGAAACATTTGACAAAATGGTGGAAAAGCTTTTGCAATTTCACTTCCAGGAATTAACCCCAACCAAATAACCATGGTTATACAAAACTTCAATTTACAAAAAGAACTTGGACCCCCTCCAAAATGTCTAAGAATTAGTGGTTAGTCAAATGCTGCATGGTATATCCATACAGTAATTATTTTACTGCCATTAAAAATGACATTGTATAATATTTAATCACATGTAATTATTTTTTCCAATTAAACTTCTAAAAAATTACAAAACTGATATAATTACATTGTGCAAATAGTCAAACAGTAAAAAAAGGGGTTATACACAAACTATAAAAATCTCCCCTCCGAAACCGCTTTCTCTTAAACCCATCTCTGTTCCTGGAATCTAAGGCCCCACAATCAGTTTCTCAGGCATTTTCTCAGGGGTTCTCTTCACATATACAAGTATCTACAAATAAATATATTCCTCTTTTTAAAAAAAACAAAAATGGGATCACATAACCATATGCTGTAACTTGCTTGTTTTCACTTAATATTTTGCAAAGGTCTTTCTGACATGAAGGATCCCAATGTTTTGTGTGTGTGTGTGTGTGTGTGTGTGTGTGTGTGTGTGTGAGTGTTTGTGTGTGTGTGTATATATATGGCACACCTCTGGCAGGATAATACTAAAATGTTATGGAAGGTGGGGGAAAGAAAATAGTCTGATCCCAGTTTTGCTGAAATATTTTTATCCATATTATATTCCTTGTAGGCATAACACACTGAAAGGTTATACAACAAAATGGTTGCACTACTTTCCCTAAGTGTAGACTCTTCTCTGTCTTCTGCAGTGAACATCCTTTACTTTTGAATTCAGGTTTCCTAATGTTATTATTATTATTTTTAGACAGAGTCTCACTCTGTTAGCCAGGCTGGAGTACAGTGGTGTGAACTTGGCTCACTGCAACCTCTGCCTCTTGGGTTCAAGCGATTCTTGTGCCTCAGCCTTCCAAGTAGCTGGGATTACAGGCATGCACCACCATGCCCGGCTAATTTTTGTATTTTTAGTAGACATGGGGTTTCGCCATGTTGCCCAGGCTGGTCTTGAACTCCTGACCTCAGGGGATTCGCCTGCCTTGGCCTCCCAGAGTGCTGGGACTATAGGTGTGAGCCACCGCACCCAGCCTCAAATGTTATAAGATAAAGACGTGGTCTTTAACTGTGGTCAAGGGACTGGGAAGAAATATGCCAAATGTTCACAGGCGTTGCCTCCAAGTGATCAATTCCAGGCAATGTTAATTCCAAGCTCTTTATTCATTTTCTGCACTTCTCCAAATTGTATGCAAAGACCATACTGCCAAGTGTAGAAAGAAAAAAAAATTCCAACAATAAATGAAAAAATTGTGAGAAGACAAACCATCGCACAGGCCATGATCATCTCCCCAGCCTTCTCTAACATCTCCCTTGATGTCGGGGGGTCTGGGGAAGACTGGGTCTAGGCCCTCGGCAGACGTGCCATGCCACGCTGGAGAAGAATCTTCTTTATCTCACCTGGTCCATTCCCTGCCTCTGAGTAATCTGGGATACATTATTTCTGCCCCACACTGGGCACTGAAGCCTGCTAGCATAGATAGGCTTGGAGGCGGTTTAATCTCCTCTGGAAGGGTCCTCTGAGGTTTCTCTCATTTGTTGCTCCTTTTAAAACCTGATTTCAATTAGAAACGGCTAAATGCCTGACTTCAAGGGAACGGTTAGGTAAATTATAATTTAGCCCCAAGATGTAATATGATTATGCAACTATTATAAGTTGTACTCGTGAGTTTTTATTTACATGGGAAAATGCAGGTGAGAATGTGAAATGCAAAACAATGTATATGATAGAAAGCATGTCAAAGAATACAGAGAAAGGAATGACAGGAGCTGTATCAAGACGCCAATAGATGGAAACAACCCAAATGTCCATCAGCTGATGAATGGATAAACAAATGCAATATCACCAGACACCAGAATACTATCCAGTCATAAGAAGGAATTTCCTGGTAGATGCTCCAACATTATGCTAAGTAACAGAAGGCAGACACAAAGGCCACATATTCTATGATTCATTGATATAAAATCTCCAAAACAGGCCTATCGAGAGAGACAGAAAGCAGATTAGTAGTTTTCAGGGAGTGAAGAGAGGGAGGAGTGGGGCGTGGTGTCTTCATGAGTACAGACAGTTTTCCAGGGGTGATAAAAATGTTCTGAAATTAGATAGCAGTAATGCATGCACAGCCCTGTGAATATACTAAAACTGCTGATTTGTATACTTTAAAAGGGTGACTTTTACAGCATATGAATTCTATCTCAAACAAACAAATGATGATAATAAAGGCTGGCTTTAAAAGGCAGAATCTCGGGGTCCTTCCACTCTCTGCTTGTGTCTGTGTGCGTATTCTGTATTGAACTTTTTACTTCAGTAGCTGGAAAAATAAAACTAAAAACAAACAAAGGGTTTGGGCCAAAAGCTCTGTGCGCAGCACCACTCAGCTCTCTGGACATCCCAAACTCTGGAGGCTCTGGCCTCCTCCCACCCGCCTTAACTCACAGCTCCTTGACTTTGGAATTAATACTCTCACTCACTCCAGTGCCACGTGCATCCCTAGGTTCGTCTAGCCAGTTGCAAGGTCTTGGAAACGCTGTTGGAGCTATGTCTCCTTCCTGATCCCTTCCCCCCTCCCTCCCCACCTCTCCTCTCTGTTAGCCCCTTGGTCCCTCTCAGCCCACCTGCCCGTCCCTGACCCCCATGCCTCTATGTCTGTCCTCCTAATTCTTCCTGGAAGAGCTCTTCCTTCATTTGTCTGCCTGGCAATAATCTTCCACATTCAATGCCCCGAGCAGACCACACTCTTCACGAGGGTAAAAATCATGTGTTTTCTGGCTCATGCTTGCTTGTCAGGCACATAGAGAGGCTCAGCAAGAGCCTGCTAAGCAAGAGAAGGCCAGCTCGAGATCCACGTCCTCTCTGCAGCCACAACCGGCCCCCCTCATCTGGACTGACTGCACCCACCTGAGGTCCCAGCACAGGAAGGGCCGTGTAGTGGCCACAGAGACGCAGAAGCAGCCTGCCTGGCTCCACCATGTCCTGGCTGTGTCACCTTGGTAAGTCATTTAACCTCTCTGAGCCTCACATCAGTAAGCAAGGTATAAGCACTCTCACCATAGGGTTGCTGTGAGGGTAATAGGACTGATACAAACTGCCCAGAATGCTCCCTGCACATCGTAGATGTTAATTGTTATCCAAGTATGAAAGCACGGTACTTCTTACGGGTCTGACTTTATTACAGGTTGCTATTTCCTCCTCACTAGACTGTCAGCAATTTGAAAGCAGGACCCCGTGCGTTGTCCATGGACCCACAGTGCTGTGCTTTGAATGTGTGTCCACTAAAACGCAGGCAGTATGAAGAGATGAAACACTTCAAAGGTGATCTGGCCACAAGGACTCCACCTTTCCACCTTTCTCTCTTTCTCCCTCACCCACTTTCTCCCTCACTCACTTTCTCTCTCTCTCTCTCATACACACACACACTTTCTCTCTCTTTCTCTCTCCCCCAGCTCTAGAACTGCGAGCTAACAAATGTACGTTCATTATAAACTGCCCAATCTCAGGTACTCTGTTAGAGCTGCTAAAATGGACTAAGATGTGTACTAACAGCAAAACCCAGGAGCCAGTGAGAAATGCAAAATCTCAGGCTCCATCCCTAATCTACTGAGGCAGGCTTTTTTCCCAAAAATGGCCACAGCAATATTCCGAGTTTCATGTGCTCCCTGGGACCCTGTCACCCCATCATAAGGAGTAGGTCAAATCGTGTTTCCCCAAAAATACATCCAAGTTCTAACCCCCCAGCACCTGTGCATGTGAGACCATATTTGGAAATGAGGTCTTTGCAGGTGTCATTATGGATCTCAAGAAGAGATCATCTTGGATTTAGGGAGGATTCTAAATTCAATGACTTCTGTCCCTATAAGAGAATGAAGAGGGAGACCTGAGCCACAGAGAGACAGGCAGGGAAGACCACAGGAAGGCAGGGGCAGAGAC
This sequence comes from Sapajus apella, assembly GCF_009761245.1. NCBI lineage: Eukaryota > Metazoa > Chordata > Mammalia > Primates > Cebidae > Sapajus > Sapajus apella. Next base: position 71,081 of record NW_022437234.1, read on the forward strand.
TGGAGTGGCACTGCCATGAGCCAAAGGCCTCCAGGAACCACCAGAAACCAGAAGGGCGGTTGGAGGGATGAGTGATCCTGCTGCCACCTTGACTCTGGACTTCTGGCCCCATGACCGAATACATTTCTGTTGTTTTAAGCCACCCAGTTTGTGGCCATTTGGTACAGCAGCCCTAGGACACTCACATAGGAAGAAGGGCCTAGTCCCCCTCCCCTTGAACCTGCATGGATTTGTGACAGCTCAAAAGAAGACAGCCCAGCTGAGGAATACTCCATGTCTTCTGAGACTGTGTCATCAAAAGAATACGGCCTCTACCCACCTCTCTCCCCGTAACCATCCCCTGGAAATCCCCCTAAACTGCCATACTTAGCAGCAGCCCAAACTAGCACTTTGGAAAGATGACAGGGAGGGGCCTGTGCAGGAAGAACTGGGGCCTCCAGCCCACAGCCAACATCAACTTCCAGGCACAGGGGGAAATAGGCTTCCAGATGATTCCAGCACCCAGATGTTGAGTGTTCCAGCTGTGGCTGCAGACATCATGGAGCAGAGACACGCCGCCCCTGCTGTGCCCTGTCACTTCCTCACCCACAGTGTCTGGGAGCACAGCTCGTGGTTCTGCACATCCCTAAGTTCTGCAGTGGTTACACGGCCATAAGAACCACATTTGCTGAATCATAATTGGTACTTGAAACGGTCCCTTGGCAATCCGTATGCATGGTCAAGTGCCCAAAGCATTGCCTAATATAGCCATCTACCTGTCCCAAAGCCCTTCACATGTGCCCTATCCCACAGCAGAGGCTGAGGAAATGCTCACTGTGATCATTTCCCTTATGAAGGAGGGGACCATGCTGACCTCAGATTCAGTAAACCACACGTACCCACAAGCAGGCATTTAATTTAGCATGGCCACAGGTGAAGCCAGAAGGGCAACTAATGACATTCCTGGAGCCAGTCAGCTCTTCAAGCCCCTACCCTATGCCAGGACCTTTGCTCAGCCACTTGGGAATGAGATGAGAAGGAAAGCCCATAGCCAGCCCCAGCCAGTGGCCTCTCTCTGGTGGGTAGAATGGGTCACAGGGACCCTGAGTGCACAAACGAATGATCTCACCGTTTCCTGTGGCCTAGCTGCAAGTGAGCTCTGCTCTAATGGGCCTGCCCAGAGAAATTAAGTCTTTTTGGTGGCGGCCTGCCTTGAAGCAAGTACCACTCTAGCAAGGGCCGCTGTAAAGACCAGGCTGGAGGACTAAGCGCCTGGAACTTCTGCGATTGATTACACACTCATTCAGAGAGGCCATTTCAAAAATCCAACTAAGAGTATCATAAGGAAGGACTGAGAAGGTGGCACAGCCAGGGGCAGGTAGGGGACAGAGGCCACAGCAGTCACTCAGCCTGTGGCAGCTTCTTGGGAAATAAATCACCTTCTGGCTCCTTGGGAAAGACGTTCATCAATGTCAATTCATCAGTTATCTGAGCATCTCAGATGCCACTGCAGATCAATCTTGCCATCGGCAAATCACTTAGACAATTACAGCTACCATTTTTTTCTTTGGTTGCTTATCCTGTGCCAGGCACTGGGCTAGGGGCTTTATATGCATTAGCTCATTTTGTCTTGACAAGATAGTACCTAGGATATAGGTGGTGCTATTATTAGTATTATTAACAGAAACTGGAATCTGCAGGAGCCTGGGAAGCACCACCCCTCTATGGCCTCTAGGAAGGGAAGCAAGGGCCAATCCTGAGGCTTAGGACTTGTGGACCCCTGCCCAGGGATGAGAGGTGGCCACTGCACCTCAGGGACAGGCAGTTCCAAGGGCATGGCTCATTAGAAAAGAATCCACTCCAGCAAGAGGTGTTGGTGGGGAGGAGAAGCCCAGTTATCTGAGCTGGACATCATTCAGCAAAGACAAGGAATTTGTCATCCCACCTCCTGCTAAAAAAGCCTGGGGATTTTTTGAGGCCCCAAAGCAACCAGGTGCTGGAGAGGCTCCTGCTCTGCCACTGAGTCCTCAAAAGCAGGGGCTGTGTGGGGCCTGGGCTGGAGTGCCAGAGAGGGACAGGCAGGATCAGCCTCGGCTTCGTTCCACCCCAGAGGGACAACGCAAGACTGTCCCCTACCCGGGAGGCAGGCCCCACTGCGGAAACTGTGCTGACCTGGTGTTTGAGGACAGAGCCAAGCCTGCAACGGTGGGCAGCCTCTGCCTGGCAAGTGACCTTGGGCAAATCACTTCCACTTTCTCAGCTTCAAGCAAGACTCATGTGGTTACCTTACAGGGTTATACTGAAAATCAGAAATAATATTTTAAAGCTAATTTTTAAAAAATACTTTTATCTGCATCAAGGGCTTGCTAGAGATTCTCTGGCTACATCTTCACCATGTTCCAAGAGATATTATTACCCCAGCTTTACAAATGAGGAAACTGAGTCTCGGGGTGATAAAGTGACAAGACAGGTTTTACCCACCCTGCAACACCCCCCCCGCCACGAATGTCATCACTGCTCCTGGCACACAGTAGGTGTCAGAAGCAGCTGCTGTTGTCATTATTATTAGTTATTCCCCCAAAAAAATACTTTCTGGCTGAGATACAGCTTTAGTCATAAATTCTTAAATAATTATAAAAGTTGAGCTAGGCCCATGCTCTCACGTGGGGGTGACAGACATTGAATCATCTGGGCCACAGGTCCCCCTTTTCTGCACCATGGCAGACACAGCACTAAGCAACTCTTAGCATTAGCTAACTATCCCTTCTTGCAGAGTCCGGCTGTAACCACACAGGTACAAACACGTGTACAGGCGCACTGATGAAAGGGCATTGGCATGGAAGTGATTGATGGCTTGCTGCCCTTGGGAGTGGAAAAAGCACTGGATTTTGGGTCAGAGAAACATGGACGAAACCTTCCCAAGGTAAAATAGGAAGTCCTTTGCCAGTCCAAGGCAGTGTGACTTTGTACTCAGCCGTCCCTGTTGGCATCAGTACAGAGGTGAGGCATGTGGCCTTTGAATCGCAGCTTCTCTGCCAACTAAAAATAGGTTTTGGGGCAAGTTGCTTAATCTCTTTGAGTCTCGGGTTCTTGATCAGTCAAATGGGCGTGATGAAACTCAGGAGATCCTTTTGGGGATACCAAGAGGACAGAGCAAGATGATTCCGAGCATACACCTGGATGAGGCTGGGCCCGCAGCAGATGGGCAAGAAATAGTTGCTTTGGTGCCATCGTTATTACGGAGACATCAGAAATATCACTGTAGGGGGATGTGTGCCTGAACACACACACCGCACACACAGGAAAACCCGAAGTAAAGATCATTCGCTCCTCCCTCATTCTCAGGAAGCAGTAAGTTCAAGCTGCTACAGGGAAGGCCCTGCCCTGTGTTCCTCCCTCATTCTGCCTGAGAACCGCTTCACAAAGAGGTGGCCCATCTAAGTTCTGTAGGAGCCTCTGGGGTTCACCGGAGAAGTTGTGAGGAGAGGGAGGGTACGAGAATGGGACTTCTGTGAGTAAGTGCTGGACCTACTTGCATTTGAATCCCACCTCATCTTCCTATTAACTGTGTGACCTTGGGCAAGTTACTTAAACTCTCTGGGCTTCAGCTGCCCACTCTAAAATGGGGATCATACCAGAGCCCCCTTGCAGGGGTACTGGGAGGATCAAATCACTCACTGTAGGCACAGCACTCAGTAAGCACCATGGGTGGGACAGAGGGCAGATTCCTCAAACGCTGGCAATTGCTGTCATCATTACTGCATGTTAGAAATAACTAGAAGACTGCTCTGCCCTAATGACTTATTTCTGTCATTACTATTCCTTCAGCAACACAGGAAAGGTAAAGAATAAAAATTTAAAAATATATTATTAGCGTTTTCTGTTATCACCACTACCCTCACACTACTGTATCTTCTGCAATTTTCACCATGCTCTTACTAAAACGTATCCCAAAGGGCCAGAAGAATCCTCCAGGTTCCAAATCTAAAAGCAGACTGTGCAGAAACATCAGGTAGGTGTCACCAATGTGCTGACGGCAGAGAACCGGGCAGAAGTGGGGAGAGCTGGCCGCCCGGCTGCCAAGGGGCATCGGCCTGAGTATCCATCACGCAAATTCAGAGTTATAGGGCTAACAAGGGAGGCTCTGGAGCCAGATCCCCATCCTGGCTCCAGCAGATCCCCATCCTGGCTCCAGCTCCCTGCTGTGTGACCTTGAGCAAGTGATGCCCTCTCTGAGCCTCAGTTTACACATCTTTCAATGAAGGATGGTATGGTACCTACCGCGGAGACTGTTTAGGGATTCACTACAGTGGAACCTAAAAAGCGCTTAGCGGGGTGCCCAGCCTAGAATAATCACTCTGTGGATGCTGGCTGCCACCATTTCTCTCACCAGCGCTCTGCCAGCACAGCACCTGGGGCACCAGGAGTCTTTGCTGCTTTCTGCCTCCCCCTCCCATCCTCCCCAGTCAATGCCATTTCTATGCAGAGCGTGCTACAGACACAAATCTAGGTGCTGGGTCACGCATCTTGCTCTGTCCATGGGCTGTCAGTACCTGGTGCCCACCCAAGTGCCTGCAGTGCTCCAACAACAAGAAACGCTCATTGGGGCCTGAGGCACCCAGGGAGGGACAAGGCCACCCCCTCTGCTGCCGGAAACAGCTCTCTCCAAACCCCGCTGCTCAAGGAAAACCTAACACAAGCATGCTCTGGAGACATTCTGCAGTTTCTCCTTCCTGCATTTTTTTTTTCTCTCTCTGACGGCAGAAGAGGCAACATTATAGATTTTAAATCACAATAGGAAAGAATGATAATGCTAAGCCTGCAAAAATACACATTTGCCACATTTCTGTGCTTCTACTTTTAAGGAGGCCCATCTCAATACTCTGAAATGGCAACAGCTTAATCAAAATCTTGTAAATTAGAGATGTCAGGTTTTGAAGAAGAAGGGAAGCAACTATCTACGAAGTTCATGGTTGAAATTAAAAGGAACAAACAAACAAGAAGGGTCCCAAGTCACGGTGTATAGTAGGTCAGACCAAAAGAGATCTGAAAGGACGTGCCACATGCTGTCACATCCTGGTAAATTGTTTCTCTTTTCTACAACTGGCAAGTATTATTTCTGCATTGGAAAACATAGTAAAGATTTTAAAAATATGTATTACACTCTGCTAAGGGTGACTACCAGAATCCTCCACTGTAAACTTACTGTTTTCCCTTTATAATTATGAAGTACATTGATAGAGATATTTTGAAACCACACAGAAAATCTTTTTTCTGCTTAAGCTCATACCCACTTTTTTTGTTTTTTTTTGAAATGGAGTCTGGTTCTGTCGCCCAGGCTGGAGTGCAGTGATGTGATCTTGGCCTGCTGCAACCTCTGCTTTCCAAGTTCAAGCGATCCTCCTGCCTCAGCCTCCCGAGTAGCTAGGATTACAGATGCTTACCACCATTCCTGACTAATTTTTGTATTTTTAGTAGATACGAGGTTTCACCATGTTTTCCAGGCTGGTCTTGAACTCCTGATCTCAAGTGATCCACCCACCTCAGCCTCCCAAAGTATTGGGATTACAGGTGTGAGCCCCCACGCCTAGCTAACTCATGCCTACTTTTTAGCATCTATTCATGATTCTTGCCATGGAAATGATTACCAAACGTAATGTTCTAAGGGTGATTTTCTATTCCCATGTTTCTTCTACGTTTATTAACGGGAAAGGAAAATTGCCATTTTTCCTTCAGGAAGAATCATCCCTTCTCCCTCATTTATCTATTTATTCAGTTATTTATGTAATGGCATTAGTATGGGCTCATGGATGCTTATTTTATTCTCCTCTGGCTACAGAGAGTGCGTTTAGGTTGGCTTCTGTGCACATTTGATATGCTCATGCATTTACTTGCTTGTTTACTTTACAGCACGTCTTTACTTTCTGTCACAAGAAATCCCAGATTCATGCTGTTCATTTTCCCTGCCCTAGACCTGGAATCTACCATTCCTACAAAGAGCCCTGGTTCCTCTTATTTGAAGAACAGTATTTAGAAACCAAGATCCAGGTGCTAGGTGTACCTATTTTTTTGGGGTGACCCAGGCTACAGTCCCTTCTCAATGGATAGAGTGAGGAACAATAAATACGTATAATAATTCATACAGGTGCACATATCCACATCTATTTCTGTATCTATTCATCTCTGTGTATATGCTTCCCCAATTTTGCTTTTTTTTTTTTTTTTTTTGAGACAGAGTTCTGTTCTTGTTGACCAGGCTGGAGTGCAGTGGCACGATCTCGGCTCACGGCAACCTCTGCATCCTGGGTTCACGCAATTCTCCTGCCTCAGCCTCCCGTAGCTGGGATTACAGGCATGTGCCACCATGCCCAGCTAATTTTTTGTATTTTTAGTAGAGACGGGGTTTCTCCATGTTGGTCAAGCTGGTCTCGAACTCCCGACCTCAGGTAATCTGCCCACCTCAGCCTCTCAAAGTGCTGGGATTACAGACATGAGCCACCACACCCGGCCCCTAATCCATATACTTTTGGGGCAGGGGGATTTCAACTGAAGTACAGTGTTGGTATATGGCTCTTCTTGGTTTCTGTCTTATAATACCAATGCTTCCGAGCTACTTAGGTCAGTTCCTTCCTTCTCTATCCCCTTGCAGTGTGGTTATGGAAATCATTCGTAACAGTTGTGTTGTCTTCATTCATCTCAGTCTGCATTCTATCTTCCTCTCCCTGTCCACGCGGTGCCCTCTCCCACGCCCATCCTGGCTGAGTTCTACAAATGTGTACACAGTAAAGTCACTCTGTGCTGTACAGTTCTATGAATTTGACAAATGCAGAGTCATGCATCCACCACTGCAGTTCTAACACAAAAGTTTCCTGGATATTTTGCCCATTTGGTTTTTGAGAGTTTTTCACACATTCTTGATACAGTCTCTGACTTATAGTGGGTCCACTTACGATTTTTCAACTTCATGCATTCAGTAGAAATCATACTTCAAGCACCTATACAACCATTCTGTTTTTCACTTTCAATATAGTATTCAATAAATTATATGGGATATTCAATACTTCATTAAGAAATAGGCTTTGTGTTAGGTGATTTTGCCCAACTGTAGACTAACGTAAGTGCTCTGCTCATTTAAGGCAGACTAGGCTAAGCTGTGATGTTTGGTAATTAGGTGTACTAAATGGATTTTTGATTTACAATATTTTCAACTTACTATAGGTTTATTGAGATATAAAACCATCATAAGTTGAGGACCATCTTTTCAAGTTCTATGTTAGAAATGTGATTGGAAAATATTTTATTTTCCTTTTCTTCTTTTTCTTTTCTCTTCCTTTTTTTTTTTTTTTTTTTTTTGAGATAGGGTCTTGCTCTGTTGCCCAGGCTGGAATGCAGTGGCACGATCAAAGCTTACTGGAGCCTTGACCTCCTGGGCTCAAGTGATCCTCTCACCTCAGCCTCTCTACTAGCTGAAACGACAGGTATGCACCACCATAAGTGGGTAATTTTTTTTTGTATCTTTTGGTAGAGAAAGAGTTTTGTTATGTTGCCCAGGCTGGTTTTGAACTCCTGGGCTCAAGCAGTCTGCCCACCTTGGCCTCCCAAAGTGCTGGGATTATAGGCATGAGCCACTATGCCTGGCTGGAAAATATTTTAATTCTGTAACTTATCTCTTCATTCTCTTAAAAGTACCTTTTCAGGCATGGTGGTACATGTCTATAGTCTACTTGGGAGGCTGAGGTGGAAGGATCACCTGAGCTTTGGAAGTCGAGGCTGCAGTGAGCCTAGATCTAACCACTGCACTCAGGCCTGGGCAATGGGAGTGAGGGGGAAAAAAAAAAAAAAAGAATATCTTTTGCAGAGCAAGAATTTTTCATTTTAATAAAGTCTGTTGTGTCAATCTTTTATTGGTCATACTTTGCCTAACCCAAGGTCACACAAATTTTGTATTATAAATTCCTCTGAAAGTATTATAGTTTTACATTTTACATTTTAGTCTATGATTTATTTTGAGTTGATTTTCGTATAAGGTGTGAGGCTGAGGTTCACTTGTTTGCATATAGACAGCCAATTGTTCCAGCACCATCTGCTGAAAGGACTACTCTTTCTCCAGTGAATTGCCTTTGCACTTTTGCCAAAAATCACTTGGGTATATTTGTGTGGGTTTATTTCTGGACCCTGTTCTGTTCCACGGATCTATGTACCCCGCCTTTCACTGACACTACACTATCTTGTTTACCTTCGTTTTACAGTCAGTCTGGAAGTCAGGTACAGAGTCCTCCAACTTGCTCTTATTTCAGAATTGTTTTGGCTCCTCTGGTTTCTTTGTATTTCCATAAAAAAATTAGAACCAGCTTATAAATAAAAAAAAAAAAAAAAAAAAAAAAAAAAAAAAAAAAGCTTCCTGGGGTTGGAATTGGAATTATGTTGAATCTAGATCAAATTAGAAGATTCAACATATTTAGTCTTCCAATCAATGAACACAGGTCTCTCCATTTATTTAGGTTTTGGTTTTTTTGTTCTGTAATTGTCAGCATACAGAAACGACACATATTTTGTTGGCTATGTATACCTAAGTATTTTAGTACTATTATAAATGGTATTGTTACTAACTTGGATTCCAGCTGTTCATTGCTAGAAATACAGTTGATTTTTGTACTTTGACTTTTGTGTCTTTTGCGAGTCTTTGAGATTTTCTTTTTCTTTTTTTCTTGTTTTTGTTTTTTGTTTTTTTTGAGATGGGAGTCTTGCTCTGTCACCCAGGCTGGAGTGCAATGGCACGATCTCAGCTCACTGCAACCTCCACCTCCCAGGTTCAAGTGATTCTCCTGCCACAGCCTCTTGAGTAGCTGGGATTACAGGCGTGCGCCACCATGGCCAGCTAATTCTGCATTTTTAGTAGAGACGGGGCTTCTCCATGTTGGTCAGGCTGGTTTCAAACTCCCAAACTCAGGTGATCCGCCCACCTCAGCCTCCCAAAGTGCTGGAATTACAGGCATGAGCCGCCATGCCTGGCCGAATCTTTGAAATTTTCTATGCAGACGGTCAGAGTTTTATTTGTTCTTTTTGGATCTGTACGCCTTTTATTTCTTTTTCTTGACTTATTACACTGAATACAATGTCTAGTATGATACTGAGTAGAACAATTGAGAGAAAAATTTTGCCTTCTTTCAATCTTAAAGGAAAGCATTAATTTTTCACCATGAAATATGTTAGCTGTGAGTTTTCTGTGGATACTCTTCCTCAGATTTGATTCTTAGTTTGTTTAGAGTCTTTATCATGAATAGATGTTGAATTTTTTTAAGTATGTTCTCTGATCACATGGCTTTTTTCTTTTAATTTGTTAATTACATTGATTTTCAAATCAGCGTTGCATTCCTTGTATAAAACCCACTTGGTTGGGGTGAATTATCCCTCAAAGAGATTGCTGGATTTGATTTGCTAATGTTTTGTGGAGAATATTTCCATCTGTGTTTGTGAAGGATAGTGGTTGGGTTTTCTTTTCTTATAATGTATCTAGTCTTAGTATTGTATAATACCAGCTTCATAAAACGAGTTGGGAAGTATTCTCTCATGTCTTATTTTCAGTACGAGAAAATACAGTATTTCTTCTTTAACTGCTTGACAGAAGTCATTCATAAAACTGTCTGGGTTTGATTTTTTTTTTTAAATTTAACTATAAACTTCATTTCTTTTTGACATGTAGTATATAGAATATCTATAGGTTACCTATTTTTCTTTCTTGAGTGTTAGTAGTTTGGGTCTTTCAAGAAATTGGTCCATTCATCCAAGTTGTGGAATTTAAAGGCAGAGAGTTGCTTGTAAGAAACCCTTATTATCTGAGGTTTTTTTAAACTGTCAGGAATTATATAAATATTAAGACATTATTTTTGTCATCTTCATTAGGATTGTCGTAAGATCAGCCATAATCACAGAATGAAATACATTTAAAAGATCCTTATTAAACAAATATTATATAGGAACTGATGTGGTCTGGATGTTTGTCCCCAATGTTGGAGGTGGGGCCTGCTGGGATGTGTTTGGGTCATGGGGGTTTGGTGCTCTCCCAGAGGTAATAAGTTCTCGCTCTACTAGTTCATGTGAGAACTGGTTGTTTAAAAGAGCCCGGGACCTCTCTTGCTCGCTCTCTCACCTTGTGACACATCTGCTCCCATTTCACCATCTGCCATGAGTAGAAGCATCCTGAGGTCTCACCAGAAGCAGATGCCAGCACCTTGCTTTTTGTACAGTCTACAGAACTGTGAGTCATGATAAACCTCTTTATAAATTACACAGCCTCAGGTATTCCTTTATAGCAATGCAAAACAAACACAGTAACCACACCCCTTCCTTCATGAAGACACAGGAAGCAGGCATGGAGAGTCTGTTGGGCTTGCTCTCACCTCCCAACAGAAGCATCAGGACAGAATCAGCAGACAAAACCAAACTGCCTGATGGCAAGGGGGCTCTATGCTGGCGGCCCAGAGCTCTGGGCCCTTCTCTCAGCCAGTCCTTTCCTCCCCTCTGGCCTTCAGCATTCCCATGTGTAAAATGGAGGGTTGGCAGCTGAGATCTGTGAGTGTAGACTGATTCCTGCCATCTGCCCTCCATCAGGGAAGAGCTGAAGATGGCACCTAATGTCCAGAGAGCACCTGTGACGAGCAAACCTCACTGTGGGCCAGGCTGCTACTCAGTTTCCTTTACCCCAAAGGCAAGCGTCTCTGAGAGACAGGGTCTGATTGCTCAATTCACAACCCAGGTGAGTGGAAAAACCAGTCACACTTCTCAAACAAAAATGCCTGCTCTGTGCTGTGTTCAGGCCAGGATGCAAAGGAGACAGTGCTCAAGATAGACGGTTTGTAGTCAAAGGCACCTAGCTCAGAGCCTGCCTTCTCCACAGTCACTTTAAGACAAGAACAATTTCCTGAATACCTAATATGTGCCAGGTGCTGTCTTGGGAAGGGATACGATGTATAAAGAATACTCATTCTTTACCCAATGTAGCCATGATCTAGAAGAAGAGACATTCATTAAACAAGCACTCAATTCAATTTACAGATGGGCTAAGAATTTCAGCCAGGTGTGGTGGCTCACACCTGTAATCCCAGCAATTTGGGAGGCTGACGTGGGTTGATCACTTGAGGTCAGGAGTTTGAGACCAGCCTGGCCAACATGGTGAAACCCTGTGTCTACTAACACACACACACACACACACACACACACACACACACACACACACACACGCGTGCGCGCGCGCGCGCAAAATTAGCCGGGCATATTAGGGCAGCTGGCACCTGTAATCGCAGCTACTCAGGAAGCTGAGGCAGGAGAATTGCTTGAACCTGGGAGGCAAAGGTTGCAGTGAGCTGAGATCACGCCACTGCACTCCAGCCTGGGCAACAGAACAAGATTCCATCTGAAAAAAAAAAAAAAAAAAAAGAGTTCCTACCTCCTAGAGCTGGGTAGAGAGAGATGACACCTATCGATCACCTGCTGCTTGGTGTGTACTTAGCATGGGATGCTGTCCAGAGAGGGCGGGTGCGGAGAACAGACCCTGGCAGAAGCCAGTCTGTGGAGGGGACAGTCCCAGCTCGGTTGGCTTCACCTATGAAGCCAATATGGTCAGGCTCCTGGCAAAGCCCAGCATCCGTGATAGACCTGCAGAGCTGCAGGTCATCCCCACCGTCACTGAAACACTGTTCCTGCAGCAGACACTTGATGGGCCTGGCCCTGTGGCCACAGGCAGCATCACAGTGACCCCAAGAATGAGACATTCATGGGAACAGAGATTCTGTTCTAAGGAGCCTCAGTCAGGATGGCATCTGCCTCCCTTAGCAGAGATGAAATGTGCTCCCACCCCTGGGTAACCTCAGGTGTGAAGGACGTGGGCCAGGCAAGATCCAGGAACCACGCTGGGCTTGGGGAGCTTGGTGATTTCTAAGAAGACTCAATGTCCTTTATTTCCTCTCTCTGCAGTCTTTTGATATTTGATCAAGTCAGGGTACTTGGAAGGTGGCAGAGCATAGTGTATGACCTTTGGAGGGCCTTAAAAGGCCAGATTCTAGATCCCTGTGTAATTCCAGGGAACACTGCACCTCTCTGAGCCTCAGTTGTTCACGTATTAAATAATGTTATTAATGTCCCCCACACGGCTACCAGGAGGACAAAATAAAAGTGTATCTAATGTGTGAGTACAGTGCCTGATTCATAATGACTGGTTAATAAATGGCAACTGCTATCACTATGGTTAATTTTAAATGCCAGTCAATCTCAGTCGTCCTTAAAGGAACAAAGAAGGTTCTGTGGTCCATTCTCTGGCGGGGTTTAAAGCTGGGGGCAGGTGCAAAGGAATAAGAGAGATCCAAAGATAAACTCTGAAAGGGGTGTTAGCCCCCACTGGGGGGGATGGAAAGGTGCCAAGTTCCGTGGGGCCTCCCCAGGGCAAATGCTGGGAACCTGCCTGACCCCCCTAAGTGCTTCTCCACTTAGGGCAGTGCCGTCCTGACCCTCCCCTGGACTCAAGCCAGGCCCTCAGGAGCTAAGTGGGCTGAGCAGCTGGAAGCCAAGCAAAAGGCACATTTTCTCTCCAGGGAAGCTCTGCATGGCAGCAAGGAGCCCTATTTACAAATAAAGCCTTTTCTTGGCTCCACTGCCCACATAGCCAAGCCCCCTTATTCCATTTCAATAGGCCTAATTCCACCGAAAGTGCATTGGCAATACAAAGAATTAATCAGTCCTGGATGCCCAAGTGAGTGTAGGCAGGTGTTAGCATATCCAAAGGGCCTTGGAGGGGAAAGTACAATAATGGAAGGAATATAAAATGCTTTCCTGCAGAGGGCACTGAAGATAGAAAGGACTTTACTGAAGGCGGGCATTTTATGAGCAAATAAAGCCTTTGATTGCCTGCAACTGAGAGGCAAACTAAAGTGAGTGGAGAACTTCTACGGAATATTCTTTCTCTGCCTTGTTTCCAAATGGAAATCACTTTATTGCTGTTTTTAAGGCCATAAAAGGAATACTTGCCCCATTCAGATGCGGCCTAAGGACATAAAGAACAAAGTGAAAATCATCCCTAATCTTACCACCTGAGATAACCACTGTTGACACTGTGCTGTGCGTCCAGCACAGATGCTTCTCTATGCATAGTCTTGCATTCGTGCAGAATACAGATGAAATCCTGTTAGCTATGTGCTTCTGCCGTCCGCATTTCTCACTTAACAACACCCCACAAACATCCTGCCACATTAATCACTGCAGACCTTGACCATCATCTTTCACAGCTGTACAGTCCTGGGTGAATTACAGCTCCTGTGTGACCTGGTTGTTTCCTCAGCAGCATCGCCAGGCATCTTCTCCCCACCTGGCTCTCTGCATTCAGCCACACGGGCCTTCCTCTGCATGCTGGGACATTTCTTTCCACTTCAGGGACTTGCCATTTGCTGTTCTTGCTGCCTGGAATTCTCATTTCCTCTTTCACATAACTAGTTTTGTTCTCTTTTAAATTTCAACCGAAATGCTTCCTCCTCCAGGAAGCCTTCCCAGATATCCAAGACCAGGGCTGGTCTCCCCTATTATACACACAATTGGTTCCATGTGCTTTGCCATCTTGGTATTTGTCACAGTTGTAACTAAATACACAGTTGTACAATTTGTTTTTGTTTTTCTTACTAGAATATAAACTGAGGAGGTTAGAGACTGTGTCCGTCTTGCTCAGCTCAGAAGCTGCAAAGTACAGTGTTAGCTTACAAGAATCGTTAGTATTTGTACTCACAGACTAAATGGAAAGAGGTAAAGCAAGAGACAGCCACAGACACTTGCCTACATGGACTGTCCACATCCTTCCACACAAAAGAGGGATCTATCAGCTGGTTACTGATGTTGACATCTCTTCGTGAATATGAAAACTACAGGTGAAAGAATGGAGTACATTCCTGGCGTCTGGGCACCCTCTTTGTGCTGGCTGCCAGGAAGCTCAGGGCCAAGTCTGTGTTCTGCCTGTAGCTGCAGCCTTACACGGCAACTGTTCTGGAATATCGCTCATTCAGGCTTCATCTGTTTCCCTGTCCCCCATTTTCCTTCTCCCCAATTTCTTCCACTCACTTAAAATTTTTACTCTGTGTAAAGAGAACTCTCTGTAACTTTTCAGGCCAGGAAAATGTGCAGATCTAGGAGAAGACCTCAGAGATCATCTAGCCCAAGTGTCAAGCAGGGAGACTGTGGCCCGGGGAGGGGAAGGGCAGGCCCACCTTCACACAGCTTGTCGTGGAGGTCCCAGGGCTCCTGTCCTTCTCTGCACAAGGCAACCCCAGGCTCTGTCAAGCCTGGGTTTAAATAACAGCTCTGACAACAGAAAGAATTTGATCTTGGGCAACTCAGCTTAAGTCTATAAGTCTTGGTTTCTTCAGCTGTAAACCGAGGGCTGGGAGGTGCTATATTATCTTGGTTAAGAACGTGGACTTGGAGTTTGCTGGCGTGTGTTAAAATCTCAGCTCTAGCACTTAGCTGGGTGGTCTTGGACAAGTCACTTAACATTGTTCCTGAATCTCTTATCTATAAATTGGCAAGAAGAACATTATTTCTTTAAACATATCATTGCAAAAATTATGTAATAATGAATGAGAATAGCACAGTTCCTGACAGAGAAATTGCTCAATAAAAAAGTAACGTGATAATAAAAGACACCACTCATCAGTAATCAGAGAGGAGGAGAGATGCTTAGTGCTCTCAGGCCAAGACCTAACATGCTGTGTCTCTGGAATGCTCCCGCTCTCCCTTTCTCTTAACGTGGATTTAATCAGGGGTATTCACTACCAACAAGGTATGTAAGCTGTTCATGCATTTATGTCACTAAGGACACTATGGCACCACACAATGTTCTCTCAAGGAAGGACCAGAGGAAAACTGTTCTGAGGCCTCAGAAGGAGTAATAACTGGACATGTCAAACACAGCTGGTCTGTTTTCCTCTTACAGACATTACTGACCTGCTTCACTCTTTGTGCTGGCTGCCAGGAAGCTCGGAGCCAAGTCTGTGCCCTGCCTGTACCGGGGTCTGAAGCCCCACACAGCAGGTGCTCTGGGAAATCACTCATCCGGGCTTCATCTCTTTTTCTCTGCACCATTTTCCTCCTCCCCAATCTCCTCCACTTATTCAAATCTTTCCTCTGTGTTTAGAAACTGCCTCTAACTTTTGTTTAAGTTTTTTTGGGGGGGAAATAAATGGCTTTTAAACTTCATACAGACTAAATGCAATGTAGTATGCTGGAATAGGCTGGGTCCTAGAACAGAAAAAATACATGAGCTGAGAAACTGTGAATAAAGCCTATAGTGTGTTTAACGATATTGTACTGATGTTAGTTTCTCGGTCTTGACAAATATACCACAGTTATACATGATGCCAACATTAGAGGAAGCTGGGTGAAGGATAAACAGGAATTCTCTGCAACTTTTCACCAAGTCTAAAATTATTCCGACATACATTTATTAAACAAAAATTGCATACAGAATATTATAAGATTATTTCCTCCTGGAGTCCCAACAAGGCTTCACTCCTACCCGCTAAAAGCAAAGCAAGTACCTAGATCCAACACATTTCAGAATCAACTAGACCCAACCGACACTGCGGAACACCTCCTACCCATCTGGCTGGCCTGGTTATGGGCACAGTTCTAGAATCAGACTCCTCATTCCTGGATGGGAATCCTGGCTTTCCCTCTCATTAGCTGTGCAACTCTCTGAGTCTCACCTACTGAGCCTGTAAAATGGTGCTCACCAAAGGGTGAATGCTCGAGGGGATGGATACCCCATTCTCCACGATGCGATTATTACACACTGCATGCCCAAATTCAAACATTTCATGTATCCCCCAAATGTATACACCTACTATGTACCCACAAAAATTAAAACTAATAAAAATGGTGCTCACAACAGAACCTACTTTCACGAGAGTAGCATGAGGTTAAACAAGTTAACGACGTAAAGCACCCGGAAGAGCACCTGGGAGAAAAGACACATGATCAGTGTAAAGTACCACGTCGATAATGACGATGATGATGATGTTTGTCTGAGTCCATTTGGACTGCTATAACGAAGTACCACAGACTGGGTGGCTTACAAGCAACAGGAATTCACATCTCACAGTTTTAGAGGTTGGAAGTCCACGATCAAGACATCAGCAGGTTCACTGGCTGGTGAGGACCCATCTGCTGGTTCATAGACTGTGCCTTCTTGCTGTGTTCTCACATGGTGGAAGGGGTGAGGCAGCCCCTGCAGCATTTTTTATAAGGGCACTAATCCCATTCAGGGGGCTCCACCCTCATGACCTAATCACCTCCCAAAGGCCCCACCTCCTAATACTATCACCTTGTGGGTAAGGATTTCAATGCATGAATTTTGGAGGAACACAATCAATGGTGATGTTTACTATACTAAATAATTCCCCCATGTGATCTTTGCAATAATCCTGAGAAACGAATGTTATCTGTTATTATTATGTAGGAAAGGGAAGCAAGGTGAAGCAAGTTAATGATGTAAAGCACTTGGAAGAGTAACTGGGAAAGGGGAGACATGACAGATGTTAGTGATTACGTCAGTGATGATGATGATGATGTCTGCCTTTGTCCCTTTGGGCTGCTATATCAAAGTACCAGAGACTAGGTGGCTTATAAACAACAGAAATGTATGTCCCACAGTTTTGGAAGTCAAAGATCAAGATGCCAGCAGGTTCAGTGTCTGGAGAGGACTTACTTAGTATTACTATACAGGAAAGGGAATACCAGACAGGTGGAGGGACTCTCCAAGGTCACACAGCTGTGACAGCAAAAGCAACAAAACTGGGACTTGAACCCAGTCTCCCCTACGGCAAACCCAGAGCTCTTCCCACGATGCCTGTTTCCTAAGAGAACATGACGGACGCATCGTCTCTGTACTCTAGCCTGTCTGCCATGATGTGGTTTGGTGGCCACATGTGACCTTTTCTTCTTGTCTGCATGAAGCATGAAATCTCGTGATATCGGGGCATGACAGGAAGGCCCTTTGTTACAAAGACAGCCTCATCATGTGCTGTGTTCCCCTGACTTTGCACACAGACTAGGCATCCATGCAGTGAGTCACCAACACTCAGACGCGTGGTCCTCTGGCCAGCTGCTCCCATCTTTCCCCTTTACCCATCCCTCTCTCTCACACTCCCCATGGCCTGGCTCAAATGCCACCTGTGCCATGGTCACCACTACCCATCGCTGCTGCTGTGGCATCCCCAGCATCAGAATTTAGCCCAAACGCACTGTGCTCTTTAATTTGGTGACTGGTGTCCTGGGTCCGGCATCCTCCTTTTGCCTCTCTGAGCGAGTTCCCGGGCTCCCCAGCAGGGTGCTAAGTGAGGGCTTTGAAATTCAGACTGCCTAACTTCAAATTCTGCTGTGCAACCCACCAGTTGTGTGGCCTTGGACAAGTCAGTTTAACCGCTCTATGCCTCAGTTTCCCCAACTGGAAAATGTGAGTAGTAATACCCTATCCCTCAGGGCAGCTCGAGGAGTCAATGAGATGATATGTGCAAAGTGGATCACAAATGCTGGGCACAGAGTTAGGCCTCTTAAAATGCGAGCTAACAGCCAGGTGCGGTGGCGCATGCCTGTAGTCCCCGCTACTCGGGAGGCTGAGGCTGGAGGATCGCTTGAGCCCAGGAGTTCTGGGCTGCAGTGCGCTATGTCGACTGGGTATCCGCACCAAGTTCAGCATCAATATAGTGACCTCCCAGAAGCAGGGGACCACCAGGTTGCCTAAGGAGGGGTGAACTGGCCCAGGTTGGAAACAGAGCAGGTCAAAACTCCTGTGCTGATCAGTAGTGGGATCGCAGCTGCACTCTAGCCTGGGCAACATAGCGAGATCTCATCTCTCAAAAAAATAATAATAATAAATAATAAAAATAAATAAAACGGGAGCCGATAATATCATTTCAACAACTGCTAGTGCTGCCCAGGGAACCCCAACCCTGCACATCAGTTTCTCTCCTCTTCCATGTCAACACATCCTAACAAACCCTGAAGCCAGGGCCATCATGGGCCGTCACAGGCCATCAGCAGTGTTTGCAAAACAGTAGCACGACAAGTTCAGGCTGGCCTGCTGCCCACGCCACGTAGGCGGCCAACCCGCTGTTGCTGTGAGCTGTGAATTTAAATGTACAGCAGCCAGGGAGGGCTCCCCAGCTGGGACCAGTCCTCAAGGTGGGGTGCTGATTGCTTTGCTGGAAGTCTGATTAAAATCAGCAGCAAAGAGCTCCACACACAGAGCCTGCCCTCCCTCACACCCTCCCCTCACCTTGAGCCCGCTGCCTTCTGCTTCAGAGCCTGGGTCCACGCCAGTGATGTAAATGCCAAGGCCGTACTCAGCTCCCCCACGGATCGTGAGGCCCAGTGACCGGCCGTCCCCCAGCACCAGGTTCACCTGTAAGAGGGAGAGGAGAACATCAGAGGGACTGGGGCAGCCATACCTTCAGGAGACAGCAGGCTGCAGAGCCTCCTCTTGTACCTTGAAGAGCACAGCTTATCTGGCTGGCAAGGAGGTCCAAGCCAAGTCCTGGAAGATACCCTAGAACATTCCACTTCCTGCCCCAGCTCCGCTCTGACTTGATGGGTGACCTTGAGGAAGCCCCTCACCCTCTCTGGGTCACAGCTGCAACTGCAGTGGGAAGAAGGTGCTGAGAGGGATGACCTCCAGCGTCCCCTCAGGGCTAACATCCGAGACTTCTCAGACACTCCACACCTTCCTCAAGTCACAGTGGCCACGTTCACTAAGGCTCCAGTCAGGGGGTGACTGTTCACACCCCGGGGTCTCAATTAGGTGACATCTTCCCTCCTTAGGATCAAGGTTCAGGCCAGAATCAGAGCAGCCACTACCCTGCCTCCCCAGGGGTTTCCCGTCACCTCAGGGGTTTCCCATCATCTCAGGGGCCTCCCGTCACCTCAGGGGTCTCCTGTCACCTCAGGAGTCTACCTCTCCTGATGTCTGCTGTTTCCCTGGGGGTCTTCTGCCTCCCTAGGGTCTTCTGCTCTGCCATCCGTCCTAAAGGACCATGACGGTCCCTAGCTCTACATACATAGGGTTTGCCCACTAAATGCAGCCCCAGAGCTGGGGCTCGGAGATGAGATAGACACAGTCCTGCTCACGAGGGGCCCACAGTCTAGTGGTACAGACAGTCAACTGACCTTCATGGGCAGCGTGATCAGCGTGTGACAAAGCACCTCGAGGGCCACAGGGTGCAGAGAAGGGGCAATGGTCCTGACTGGGGTGGGGGGTGCTTCCTGGAGACAGTGGCGTGTCTCTGATGAGATGGCAGGGTGAGCGAGAGTCAGACAGGGGGTGGGGAAGGGGAATGGAGCATTCCAGGGATATGAGATGGCTCATGTCAGTGCTCAGTTAGGAGAGCAAGCACCGCCCGGGAGGAGGTGAGTCGCTGTGGCCAGAGCAGGGAGTGCTGGGGGCCAGGGTGGGGCTCGGGAGGACAGGCAGTGGGGGCTGCAGATAGATTCCGGAAGGGGTCCTAATCCATGAGGGAGGCGGCAGGAATGTGCAGGTTAAGTGTACCTTGGGTGTAAATGGTGGATTCAAGGAAAAGCAAGCAGGGGACCAGAATAGCTGAAACCCAGCCCAAAGAGGACAGACACACGTGGCAACAAGACCCGGTGACATGCGAGGGGTCCAGAGAGAGCAGTGTGACTGCCCACAGGACAGGGACGGTGGGGATCTTCAGGCACCAGGAAACAGCTCATTGCAGTAGGGAAGGCCATCCAGCCAGATTTCTATTTCGGAAGTTAGTCATCCAAGAGTTAAGCATTCTGTGCCCTTTAAACATGTTGTCTCAGGGGAGAGGTGGTGAAGAATACAGACTCAAGTCCCAACGTTCCAGGGGTGGGCACAGCTGTGTGACCTTAAGCAAGTTACTTAACCTCTCTGTGCCTCAGCCTCCTCCCCTAAAAATGAGGATGACAATAATATCTGCCTGTCTTATAAGGTTACCAGGAAGAGGATTAAAAGACAAGTCAGAGCTTGTGGCCGGTCTCTGGACCCTAGTAGATGCTCAATAAATATCAGCTACTGTTGGTTCGGTTGTACACATAAGTCCTGCTAGGAAACCGGACAATGTCACACAGTCGCAGCTGACTCGTGACCAAGTCAGACCTGGGTTCTGCCCACCTTGGGAACCCAGAACCCTTTAATGCACTGCTTCTCTCTGATGACCACCGCTTGGAAACAAAAGCAGTGGCTCTGCTCCTGTTGGCTGCCGACCGACGTCAGGAAAGAGCCCAACAGACAGTGACTCTCCAGGGTTTGGTTCCAGGACGGCAGACTCCGCAGTATGGCAGGGTGGTCTAGCTCGTGGGGTAATGCCCGGGATAATCCCAGGTCTGTGGGACCAGCTCTAGTTTGCTCCTCAGACAGAATGGCCGCGTTAATAAGGCGGGCCCTGGTGAGGCCCATGGAGCTCGGCAGGGAGCAAGCAGGAGACCCACAGGCGGCCGCTGGTTCGACAGATGTTCTAGAAACAGCAGGCTCTGCGGACACTGGAGGTCAGACTTGGGAACAGTGACCTAGCGCCCATGATCTGACTCGTCCTGCCCCAGTGCAGTGCCAGCTCCAAGGCCTGAGCAGATCTGAGGGGACTTGGGTTCAAGGCCCACCCTGGTCCCTTGTCACAGGCAGCTCTGTGTATTTGGGAGGCGACACAGAATGGTGGTTAATACATGTTCGGGCTCCAGAGCCAGACTGCCAACTTGCTAGGTGTGTGACCCCGGCCAAGCTGCTTCACCTCTTCTCTGTGCCTCAGTTTCCTCATCTAGAAAACGGAGAAACCAGTCATGCCCA
The DNA here is from genome assembly GCF_009761245.1 of Sapajus apella. NCBI lineage: Eukaryota > Metazoa > Chordata > Mammalia > Primates > Cebidae > Sapajus > Sapajus apella. The sequence continues at coordinate 91,914 of NW_022437234.1, forward strand.
CTTCTCCTGGCTGCTGTGAGGGATGAGTGGGTCCATTTATGTAGATTGTGTCGAGTCGTGGCTGGCACAGGAAGGCACTAGGAAACAGTGTCTGTGGCTATCCTCACAGTGGCATCTTGGCCAAGCCAACAGGTGCGACGTGGAAAACGTGCCACAGCCTTCCTCATGGGGGACGATGACGGTGGGTTGCTGCACAGGCCGGGATGACCACGTGGACATGAGCCAGGCTGGACTTCCATCCAAACACCTCCGAGCCGGGAGTCTGTGCTAGGCCTTGTGCTGGGTCCCTCCAGAGGCTCAGGAGTCACCAGGTGGTAAGAGAATGCTGATAGGAAAGATCAAGGCCACCCAGGAAGGGACAGTGCACCCCTCCAGGACCAAGGCGCTTTTCCCCAGGGCAGCGAGTCCCTCCTCAAGAACTGTCCTAGGCCAAGGGAGCACCTCACCAGGATCATACCTCTCCCCGGAAGCAGCTCTGTGGCTAGCGGCTGATGGGGCTGGGTAAAAGCCGGCCCCTGCCTCAATTCTGGACACCTCTGCAGGGCCATCCCAGCTCCAGAGCTCCCTGTGGGACCTGCCGAGACCCATGTTGAGAGGGCACCACAGCCCCGTCCTGTGTCCCTCACTCCTTTGCCAGCACTGACCCCAGGGCACTGTTGCCACAAATCACCACAGTCAGAGCCTAAGAGCAACACAGATTTCTTATCTGACCACTTGGGAGGCTGAAGTATAAAGTGTGCCAACAGGACCCCACTCCTCTTAGAGGCTCTGGAGGAGAACCGGCTTCCTTGCCTCTTCCAGCTTCTAGAGGCCACCTGCATTCCTCGGTTCACGGCCCCATCCTCCACCTTCAAGGCTGGCAGCACGGCACCTTCTAATCAGTCGCTCTCTGCTTTTATCATCACATCTCTCTTTCTCTGACCTCCTGACTCTGTCTTACAAGGACGCTTGTGATGACACTGGGCCCACCTGGACAATCCCCCATGTCAAGACCGTCACTCACTCACATCTGTAACACCCCTTTTGCTATATAAGGTTCCACTCACAGGTTCCAGGGAGGAGGAGGTGGACATCTTCAAACTTGAGGATACTCCTACAAACCTTTTTCAGGCAAATCTTGGTCTCAGAGTCTATTCCCAGGAGCCCAGCCAAAGGCAGAGTTCCCCAGAAATATGACCACTGAGCCTTGAAGGCTGGGCGGTGTGGGGGGGCACCCAGGGCCAGAGGAGGGAATGTGCCGCCCCAGGACCGACACGTGCTAAGCCCACACATAGGACAGCACGCAGCCCTCTGGAGTCACCACTTGGGTCCTATATGGCCAGAGTGTGCCAGGAGAGCAGGGAAAATGACTGAATTCACCTGGCTGGTGAGGGTGCCATGAGCCAGGCTAAGAGGCTGGGCTGTGAGCGGGCAGGGCAGTGACAGACTCCATTGTGGACTGCGGGGAGACTCCTGGGGACAGGGAGCAGGAGAGGGGATCTGGAGCTCCCCCATGAGAGGAGGTGTGTCTTACGATGTGGTGATGTGGGAGAAAGGTGAGGTTCAGACCAGGGACAGAGCAGAGAGGCTGGCTGAGGACACAGTAGGCAGCTCCTGCCCTGACCCCCACTCCTGCCACGCCCAGAAGGGCCCCCTCCTCCATGCTGTACCTTAAGGGCTTGGCACAAGCCAGGCCTGGCCTGAGGTCTACGCACCCAGGATCCCAGCTCCTTGGGTGACCTGCAGTCAGTCCTCCACCCCACTCCACCCCGCCACCCCAACCTAGGTCCCTTGCAGCTCCAGGACATGAAGATCTCGGTAGGGAGAGAGCCGAGAGGAGCTTGGGTGTCTTTGCAGCCAAGCCCAGGAACACACAGATGGCAGCCCATGTCTGCAGCAGCCTCCTCTGAATACCAAGGATGAAAACAAACCTCCCCACCTCCCCGCCACCTCCCCATAAATTCTTTACATCAGAATAAAATGAGTCCTTATCACAGAACTGTAATGACAGTTCTATCACGCACAGGGTAATCTGCCTCAATCACTTGCTGAAAATTCAACCAGCATTTGGCACGAAACGGAATTCATCTGTGGGAAAGCAAACGACACTGTGAGACGCAGCCTGGCCCAGTGAAACCAACAACACTACTGCTAATAATATTAATAGAATAATAACTCATGAAATTGATCACTAAATGTACTGAGTGCTTCCTATGTCCCAGGCGCCGTGCTAAGCACTTTACACAAATTACCTCATTGAATCCTCACTCCTCCTCTATGGTTTTGTTGTTATTCCCACTTTCCAGAGGAGGAAACTGAGGCTCGACTCTCACTGGGGGGTGAAATGATGGGTCTGAGATTCACACAGCCAGCAGCGTGGCCTGCCTGCAGTGCCTGGGCATGTAACCAAGGCACCACACTGCTTCTCACGGGCCTGAGTTTAAGTCCTGATTCTGCCCCTACTTTTGGGCACCCTTAGGATAAGCCTGTTGCTTCTCAGATCTTCAGTTGCCCAATCTATAAAATGAGAATTGTACCATCTGCCTGGGGCCAGCACTGCCCATGGCCAAGTTAGTAGCCATCTCCCTTCCTGCCTTGACATGGAGCCTCAACTATGTCCAGAGGCAACCGGAGCAGCTCCAGGCGATGACACCAGTCTAGGTCATCCGTTCCCCTCTACCAGGGACTGGAATACATGCAGGTAGTTCTAGGCCAGTTTTAGCCAAGAGGGGTGGTGGGGGATGTCTGCTAGGGGATTTTGGGTAAGGTCCCCCACTCTGAAAAGACAGAAATACAGGAAGAGAAGGGCCTCCTGTTCCCTCCACCCACTCTGCTTTGGGCACAGCTGTGAAAGGCTGTGATGGCAGGAGCAGTGGCTGCCATCTTGCAGCTGTGAAGCAACACGCCCAAGGCAAGAGCTAACAACAGGAGCAAGGAGAGACTCACTCCCTGGCAAACCACAGCTGGGGCTGCCCAGCCCTACGCTTCCGAAGAGAGCAGTGAACACGTGAATGTGTGTGCTCCTGCAATACAGGCCTTCTGTGATCCCCAGCCAAAAGCACCCCTAACTCATAGCACCGTACAGGGCTGTTGTAAAGATGAGGATGCCAGGGCTCCCCACTTCCACCCTTGCTCTTGCCATCTACCCTCCATCCAGCAGCTGGGCAGTCTGGCTGGACCCTCATCTGCACCAGATCCCTCCTCTGCTCAAAGCTCTGCCATGGCACCATCTCACTCAGAGTCTGGCTGCCTGTGCCTGCTGCCTCACTCCTCTGTAATCCCATAGGTCTTGCCGCTGTTCCTCCGGAGGCCCTGCTCTCCTGCCTGAGGCCTCCAGCCGCCTGGGGCACTCTGCCCAGATGGGCCGGATCCATGTACAATCACTTCCTCATTAGCTCCAGATCCTTTCTTTTTTTTTTTTTTTTTTTTTTTAAAGATGGAGTCTTGCTGTATCACCCAGGCTGGGGTGCAGTGGCACACTCTCGGCTTACTGCAACCTCTGCCTCCCAGGTTCAAGCGATTCTTCTGCCTCAGCCTCCCAAGTAGCTGGGATTATAGGCGTGTGCCACCGAGCCCAGCTAATTTTTGTACTTTTAGTAGAGACAGCATATCATCATGTTAGCCAGGCTGGTCACAAACTCCTGACCTCATGATCCACCCGCCTCGACCTCCCAGAGTGCTGAGATTACAAGTGTGGGCCACCGCGCCTGGCCCAAACCCTTTCTTTTGTCACCTTCTTAGTGAGGCCTTCCCTGCCCCTTCTCTAACACTGCCCCATGCATACACCACCCTCTCATGCCCCCATGCCTTTTCCTTGCTTAGTTCCCCCATTTTACAATAAACTCTATACTGTTTCTTCTCATGCCCCTCATGGTCCCCCCACAACACACTGGAGTGTCAGCCCTTGACAGTGGCCAAGGTGTGGTCTGTTCTTTGTCTGTTCACTGATGTATCCCCGGTATGCAGAGCACTCTTAGCGTACACAGCACTGCTGTAGCGCCAGTACACAGAGCACTCAAACGTACACGCTTTGGGGGAAAGAGACTATACCTAGACAGCATTCAGTGACTGATGGCTGTTGCTGGAATTCATCGCTATATCCAGGCGCTGTGCTCTGTGCTTATGAGCCTTGATTATTAATCCATGAAACAGCCTCCCATGGCTGGTGTGACCATCCTCCAATCAAGGATGGGAAAGCTTAAGTGACTCATTCAAGGTTAAGTGGCTTGCCCAAGGTCACACAGTCAGGAAGTTTCAGAAACAGGCTTCACACCCAGTGCTGCTGAGCCCAAAGCCCCCTCTCCTTGGGTTCCAGGCTTGAAGCAGCCTGAGCTGAAGGGCAGGTTCCATTTTGTTTCTGTGGCTGCTGGAGACACATGGGCTTGGCGGAGTGGCTGCGTCTGCTGCAGCAGGTTCTCACTGCTCATTGCAGAGTCAAGGGCTGTGGGACAGGGACACTGCAGAGGAACAAGACTTAGGAGGTTCTCAATACAGTTCATGGGCAAATGACCGGGCAGGGGTGAGAGGGGCATCTGAGTTCTACAAATAGCTATTCCTGCCCCCCATCACTCCCAGAGCAGATTCCAGATGCTGACCAAGATGACTGGTGCTGTGGCAGGCGGCCTCTGTGGTCTCTCCACCCGGAGGGAGCCAAGCCACCACTGCAGCTGTGCACGGGCCGGACCCAAAGGGCCAGAGCCAGGGGACACTGAAGGGCCCAGGCGTTAAGCCTGAGAATGTGAGCATGACCTGTCCCAGCCGCTCTCTAGCTGTATGACCTGGATGATTCATGCAGGCTCTCCAGGCCTCCATTTTCTTATCTGGAAAATGGGAGTAATGATACTATCTGTAGGTATTTTATAGGACTGGCTTGTCAGTCAAATGACTCTACAAAACCAGTTTTCGGTGAAATCTGAAAACTGCAGTGCAGAGATAAAGCCCTGGGAAGCTGTGGTTCCATCACTCTGATGCTGTGTCATCACCAGGTTAACAACCCCATCTCCAAAAAATATGCGTGACAGAAGTGTAAGTGTGGTGAGTGGAAGCAGCAGAGGCAGGAGAAGCAAGCCTTCTTCTGAACGCCCATCTGTGACTTTCTGTTGCATGCTCTGCAATGGCCCCAGGCTGAGCACCCACACTTTCACAGTCAGAACCCAAGAACAGGTGATCGGTCCTGCAGCTCAGACCACATTCCCAAGCTTGTGGGAGGCACGGAGGAGAAGGGAGGGCGCCGGCCTCAGAGCAGGGTCTGGAAACATGCTTGTTCCCTCCACCCCAAAGACCCCAAAGCAACACCCTCACTCTCCCATCCTGATGCAGCCTCCTCCCCTAGGTCTTCCTTCCTTCTCTCCTGCCATCCCAGTTCTGTAAGCGGATTCAAACCATCCTCCATTTCAAAGAAATGAGTTCACTCCACTTCAACTCAAGAACAATCTCATCCTGAATATGCGCACGGGAGGGAGTGCTGGCACCTTCCCCCGAGGTTCATTTTCCCCCTTGGAAGCTCACCTTGATTAAAACAAGAAACATCACCACCGGCTCCAGAAGTTCTTTGTGTTTATACTTAGACACTCTCACCCCTCTTGAAAATGAGCTTTGCACACCTTCTTTTTCATGGTCTTGCTAAAGGTCTTTGCAAACCTGGAATTGATTTTGCCCTTCTTCCCTCACCATTTAAGAGAATGCCCAGCGAGTCTCTGTTGTCTACAGAAATAAACTGTCCCCCACCCACACATTCCCAGCCCAGCATCTCAGCCTGCAGGAGCCAACTCCATATTCTACTTCTCCAACCTTGTTCCACAGCCAAAGGAATCGCTTCGGACCCGTTTTGTGCTCTCTAACCTCTGGACATTGTCATGCTATTCCCTCTGTCTGGATCATCCTTCCCTTCTACTGCCACATGTCCAAACCTAAAATGCTGCCTCTTCCAGGAAGCCTTACCCAATTTCTCTGGTGGGCAGGATCTCCCTCCTCTACATACCACAGCACTCTCACTGTCCCTTTCAGAGGACATGTATCACATTTATACCTCATGGAATGTGCCAGAACAAGTCCTGCGCCACAAACCTGCTTCCTCACACTGGGGAGGAGAAACAGGGGAATGGTTAGGATCAACAGCTTAAAAAGAGGCAGAATTGACCTTGCCCCTGAACACCACCAAGTCCCTGCTGGGACCCTCAGCACTGTCATCACGTTGCTAAGGCATCACATAAAGGCCCAAAGCGAAGACACATCAGGAAAAAACTCACACTACCTCATACCCACGAGGACAGCTACCATCAAAACAACAGAATAACAAGTGCTGGCCAGGATGCGGAGGAAGTGGAACGCTGTGCACCCCTGGTGGGAACGGAACGTGGAGCAGACACCAGGGAAGACATCATGTGGGGTCCTCGAAAAATTAAAAATACAACCGCCATATGGTCCAGCAATTCCACTTGGGCGTATATATCCAAAAAAACTAAAAGCAAGAGGTAGAACCAAGGTTTGAACTCAGGCCGCCTGGGACCCAAGGTCTTACCATCCCTGCCACGCTGACGCTATCCCACTTAACCCCCCACGACAAATCCATTCCAGTTTATGAGAGCTGTAGAGGCCGCGGGTTAGTACGACACGGGAAGCTGTACCCTGAGCGCTCTGCACCTGCCCCATTCACGTCTGAGGATTTGACAGTGATTTCAGAGTAGCCGGGTCTGACTCCCCGAGCACCACATTTGTTCTTCCCTCTGTTCTTTGTCTCCAGCATCACAGGACAGTTCTCATACAATGGCACAGAGGAGGACGCTCCTGAAAAGAGCTATAAAGCATAACCAGCTTCAGTGGATGGCATAAGGATTTTCAGGGGTAACCTGGCTACATGTGTGATTTTTATGTCACTATTGCCCTGAGAATCCACATCCTGAGAGAGGCACCTCCTCTGTGGAGGTTATGTTTACAGGTCCAAGAGTCTGGTCATGGCTTTTTAGACCATCAGAAGATGGGACCAGGCTGCTGGAGAGAAGAGAATCAGAGCCCACCAGGCCCCTTACTCCAGATCCAGCAGCCAGGGATCCAGAGACATCAGCCCATGCCTCTTCCCAATAGGAAATGGGCTTTCCACACTGCACCAGGAAGAGGAGGAGCAAAGAGGAGGGTGGGTGCGCCAGTCTGGGGCTGCAGAATCTGGGAAGGCCTCTCTGGCATGGTTCAGGGTGTCTCCTGCCTCCTGTGGTCTCTGAGACCTCCCTGGAGTACGATTCATGCAGCCTCCACCTCTGCATTTTTTTTTTTTTTTTTAATTTTTGAGGCAGAAGCTTACTCTGTCGCTCAGGCTAGAGTGAAGTGGGGCAATCACAGCTCACTGCAGCCTGGACCTCCTGGGCTCAGGTGTTCCTCCCAGCTCAGCCTCCTAAGTAGCTGGGACCACAGACGCATGCCATCACATCTGGCTATATTTTTTTTAAATGACTTGTAGAGACGGGTCCTCACTGTGTTGTGCAGGCTGATCTTGAACTCCTGGGCTCAAGCAATCCTCCTACCTCAGCCTCCCAAAGAGCTGGGATTACAGGTGTGAGCCACTGTGCCCGGTCCCATGATCTTATACGAGTTACTCTGAGACTCCCAGAGGCAGTTAACCCAGCCCCCACCCTCCCATCTGCTCAATCCTTGCAGACGCTGGCCTCAGTCCTACCTCAGGGCCTTTGCACACACTGTCCTTGCTGCCTGGGATTTTCAGTCCCTGAATGGTATACAGCAGGTCCCTCTCCCTCTCTAGGTCTCAGCTCAGAAGCCATCCCCTCAGAGAAGTCCTCTCTGACCACCTCGCCCCAAACAGCCCCTCCCTCCCTGCACTCTACCCTGCTCCTGGTTTCACTGCCTCCCATCAGTTTGCACTATCTTCATTATCTTATCTTGTTCGCTAGTGCTCATTTCTGGATTACCGTCTCACGCTTCCCACCACCTCCAAACTCTCTGGACGCTTCCCCAGAGCAGGGCCTCAGCGCTCTGGTTCACTGCTTCATTCTCACCTCCCAGAACACTGCCAGGCACCCAGGTGCTCAGTAAACACTGGGAGACTTGCTGGCTGGGTCGTGGTGGCCACAGTGCTGAGCCTCAGGTTCCTCATCTGTAAAATGGGGATGACAACACCTACCCCCATCGAGGTGGCTTTGAGGGGGACTCAGGAAGACGCTGTGAGCACAGGGCTGGGCACACAAGCTCTATCAATGATAAGCTCAACTCACCCCATGCCCTGTACAGGAAAACGACCAAAAAAGGTAAAGCAAGGTCGGTGCCCAACACTAGACGGCTGCCCTTGAACGTGACTCAGTCCCACTGGCAGCATTCTCTCAAGACTGCCAGAGAACACGTTCCCTGGTGGGGAGGGCGTACGAGCCCACCCAGCCCTGGCAACCTTGACGCGGTCCGGGCTGCCGCATTGCATACCAACGAGCCACTCACTGCCGCTCGCCTCCGGTAGAAGCTGCTGTGATGTCTGCGGCGTCCTGCATATTGACGTTTGAGCAAAGAACACGAAACACATTAAATAAATGTTACGGTCTTATCGGCAGGAAAAGGAGAGCTGAGAAAGAGTCTCCAGAGGGAAGGCACTTGGCTGGGAGCCCAAGCCATGAGGCCTCCCGGCCGTCAGTGTCAAGGTCCTACATGCCAGGGAGCCGCCTGCAGCAGCCACATTCTTGGTTCCAGGAGTAACCAAGGGGCGAATGCAAACAGCACGCAGAGAGAAGGGTTAGACATCGGGGAACAATCCAGTCTTCTTGTGTTTCAAGAAACAGTGCAGGTCTGGGGGAGAAGGGGCTCCACCAGGGACATCCATTGGTGTCCTTGCCCCCTTCTGCAAGTTAGAACACTCCATGGTGCTTTGAGCAACCACCCCTCCCCCACCGGCTACAGTCTTGGTGGTCCTATCAATCAAAGTCCCCAGACATCCCTGCCAGCCGTGAGGTGCTCCCTTGTTGGGAATCTTCAGGGGAAGGACACTGAGAACGGAATTGTGGACATCCTCCTCTTACAGGCTGCACCCTGAGATTCTCAGCTTCAATTCTGGGACAGGCCCCCTCCTTCCAGTACATCCCTGCTCCGTGAAATGGCCAGGGCTGGTTTCTGTTCCTTACACCCAAGATCTACACTGCACAAGATTCCCTGTGGAACAGCAATCCTGGCCACAATCCTGGCAGCCACATGTGGCCATGCACCTGGGTCTGGGCCAGTGGGAAGTTGGGTGATCTTGAATTTAAAGAGATGCCCCTCCTCCCCTTTCCAGGGAGCTAGAATAGGGACTTGATGTGGCCCAGCTTCAACCACAAGAACAGGCAACACCCTGGGGGATGGAAGATGGAGGGAATCTGGGTCCCAGTATAAGGCCTGGAGCAAAACTGTCCCCTAGATGACAGTGTCCCTCTATTCGGTTACATGACGGAGAAAGAAAAAAAACCCCTCTCATTTAAATCACAGTATTTGGTCAGGCATGGTGCTGCAGGCCTGTAATCCCAGTTACTCAGGAGGCTGAGGCACAAGAATCGCTTGTGCCTGGCGGCAGAGGTTGCAGTGAGCCAAGACTGCGCGACTGCACTCCAGCCTGGGCAAGAGAGTGAGACTCTGTCTCAAAAAAAATAATAAACCAATATATAAAGAAATCACAGCATCTGAGCTCTTTTATTGTGGCAGCTTAGCCTGTATCCTAACAGATACCACATAGGTCAAAAAGAAAAGAAAAGCAAAACTACCACCCTTCAGTACAGACGCACGGGAAGGCAGCCTGGACAGAGAACCAGCTTCTTCCTGGCGCCTCCAGCCAGCTTTGCTGCTCTGGGTTTGGAACGAAGGAGCCTCCTTTTCCTGCCCCACTCACCTTTTTCTCATCCCCACCTTGCAGGAGGTGCAGGGTGCTCCTCCGGTCACCCTCCTGCTGCCTCAGGGTGCCGCCGTGGGACTGGGGCAGGCCCGAGGGCGGGGAGATGCAGCGGCCCTGCGGGTCCACCCAGGTATAGATGTGGTTGGTGACGTAGCCCCCGGGGATGCGCCCTGCTGAGTACACAGACAGCACCAGCTTCTTGGAGCCCTTCAGAGCCTGGGGAGAGAGGGACACACAGGTTAGAGGAAGGCAGGTGCTGGGGCTGTTGAGAAACACCCTCCCCTGACCCAGGCCTTGGTTTTTCTCAGGAGCCCCATGTGGAAGAAGAGGACAGCCCCTAAGTCCCTTTCCTTCTCTAGCCCTCAGTTTTGTCCCATGAAAACAAGAGCATCTGTCCCACCCCTATCCTGGAGTGGTCCAAATACAAGAAATAGGATCCCTTAGGATACCTCTGTAGAGGGGTTTGAGTCGCGGGCCTGAGACGGCTATCCTCAGGCAGGCTCGTGTGCAGGGCCGGCCTTGGGCTGGCATCTGGGACCTTGGATTTCGAGTGTCCCCACTATTCCCTAACTGAGAAATGTGGTTCGTGTGCTTAGACTGTCTATAAACGGTGTGGTTTATGCTCAAGCCGCTTTCCCCCTGGGAGTCTGGAAGGTAGGTCCGAGCAGACAGGGTCTATGTCACCAGCTCCCAATAAAAACCATGGGTGCTCTCTAATGACCTCCCCTCACAGACAACATTCCACACCTCTGTCACCACTGGGCAGTGGAGGAATGAGCATGTACTGTGGAACTCACAGGGAGGGGACCTGTGGAAGCCTGTGCCTGGTCTCCTCTGTACTTGGCCCAACACACCTTTCCCTCCTGCTCACTCTGCTCACTATCCTTTGGCTGTAATAAACCCGAGCCACAGGTACAACCATATGCTGAACGCTGTTAGCCTTCCCAGAGAATCACTGAACCCGGGTGTGGTCCTGGGGACCCTGATGAAATACCAGGCCGGAGAGTCGACAGATAAAAACAATGGTTATAGCTATCGCTTGACATTTATAAAGGGCCTGTACGTGTCAGCCGCGCTGCACTGCACCTGATAGGCATGATTTCATGAAATCCAATGGGGGAGGGGGATTACAGAGGGAAAGGGGGATCTTGTTCGTCAGATGAAGAAAAGGAGGGAAACTGCCTGCCCACACAGTGAGTAAGAAGTTCCTTTCTCAGCCAAGTGCAGTGGCTCACACTTACAATCCCAGCACTCTGGGAGGCCGAGGCAGGCAGATCACCTGAGGCCAGGAGTTCCAGAACAGCCTGGCCAACATGGCAAAACCCTATCTCTACTAAAAATATAAAAATTAGCTGGGCATGGTGGTGGGCACCTGTAATCCCAGCTACTTGGGAGGCTGAGGCAGGAGAATCACTGGAACCCTGGAGGCGGAGGTTGCAGTGAGCTGAGATTGCACCACTGCACTCCAGCCTGGGTGACAGAGTGAGGCTTCATCTCAAAAAAAAAAAAAAAAGTTTCTTTTTCATAGCAACTAATTCTGAGTGTGGACAACACCTTTATTGTACATTTCCCGGTCTTCAGATGGAACCACTGTGTGGAGGGGCAAGCCCAAACTCTACAGCCTGGGGTGGAAGCTGAGGTCTGCTATATTGCTTTACCACAAGGCACCTGCAGCTGAGATGAAGACATTTACCCAAACGGACAGTCACTAAGTACTAGGATTAATCAACACAGCCTGTGTCAGGGACTGAACGGTTTCCCTCCAGATCCGTACACCAAAGCCCTACCCTCAATGTGACGGTACTTTGGAGATGAGGCCTTGCAGGGGAACTGGAGTTAGATGAGGCCGTGAGGGTGGGAACCTCATGATGGGATCAGTGGCTTTGCAGGAAGAGGGAGAGAGTTCTGGTCTCTCTTCCATTTGGGACACAATGAGAAGATGGAAGTTTTCAAGTCTGAAAGTGAGCCCTCACCAGAACCTGAGGACAAAGGCGCCTTGCTAAAGCCAGCCAGGCTATGGTATTTTGTTATAGCAGCACCATCTGGCTGTTTGAATAAATGATGGATTCACAGATACTGAAATTTTATGCTGCCATTGAAATCATATTTACAAAGGTTGTAATGCCATGGAAATGTGATATATTTTACTGTTAAGTGGGGTTAAAAGGCCATAAATCATGCCTTACAGTATGAAGTCAGTTATGTTAAGAGAAAAATCATACTGGAAAAACAAAATGAAACAAAGCTAAGAATAATGTGCCGAGATGCTGGCAGTGCTGCTCTCTGGTGAGAGGGTTACAGATGATTATTATTTTGCTCTTCCTCTTTCTCAATATTTTCCAAATGTTCCACAAGGAGGTCACATTGCTTTCAACATTGGAGAAATATATGATATGCCTAAGAAGGGGAGTGGACACTTAGCTCTCTGTGTCCCCCAAGCTTGCCCCGATTTGCACATACAGCTCTACCGACTCCCCAACACTCTCAGTAGACAAACCAGACCCTGGGCTGAGCTTTCAAAGACAGGAGGGGGCTCTGGCCAGGCAAGGCCTGCGGGAAGAGGCAACTCTCTGACATTTGAGTCTCTCTCAGCAGAGAAGGGCGAGCCAGGGGGCACCCAGGTCCTCAGCTCCACAGCTAAATGCCAGTCGCCAGTGGAGGGATCATGAGAAGATGGCGTCTCCCCAAAATTCTGCTTTTAGAAAAGATTTTTGCAAAGATGAGTGGGGTAAGATTTACAGTACTCTTTTATCATTCCCCAGGGCTCCCCTGGCAGAACACTCGGGAAAATCACGTCCCTGCTAAGGTGAAGATGCAGGATGGAGAAAGCCTGAGACCAAGTGGCTTCTCCCAGAGCAAAGCGGAAAGTGGCTCAGGGCACAGGAGACGTCGGCAGAAGCCTCTGAGGCCGCCACATCCTCCGTGGCCATCTTCCTGACCCCTCTTTCCTCTTCCTCTCCTCTCTGCCCACTGCTCCCTCTTCCATGAGGGCACAGGTCTCTGCTCCAGTGCTGTTCCACTGGCCTGCCTTCTCTGCTCCTCTTCAGGACTACACCACAGCTTTCATTCAACAAGGGCTGACCCAGCACCTACTGTGTGCCAAGCCTAGAGGAAACAAATTAGGCCTATCCTCATGACAGTTTGCAGCCTGGTGAGAAACAAGGCATCACCCAGCACACATCAGGTCCTCATGACACGTATGCCTGGGGAGGGACAAGGCATCACCTGGCACACTGTAGGTCCTCAGGACACTTAAGCCTCATGAGAGACAAGGCATTGGCTGGTACACAATAGGTTTTCATGACACACACCTGGTGAGACAAGGCATTGCCTGACACATAGTAGGTCCTTATGACACTTGAGCCTGGTGAGGGGCATAGCATTGTCCTACGCACAGTAGGTCCTATGACACTTGTGTGTGGTGAAGAACAAAGCATAGCCAAGTCCATAGAAGGTCTTCACAACACATGCCTGGTGAGATACAAGGCATCGTCTGGTGCACAGTAGGTCCTCAATGATGCTCACAGCCTGGTGAGAGATAAAAGTACCATCCAGCACACAGTAGGTCCTGAAAAAAGACTACCTGATTGGTTAAGAAAGTACATATCACCCTCAAAAGAAACAATTAACATCCACAGGCATTCTCCTGCACCCACATCTAGTCTGGAAGGGTATGCTCGGCTCAGGAACAGAAGGGTGCAAATGGAAAACCACATATGGATCGTGGAGACAGAGAAAACGGGATTCCAGCCGCACTTCCACGGCTTGCCGGTGGAGAGTCCTTGGGCCAGCTGCTTCCCCTTGCAAAGCGGCCTGTGGGAACTGGGGAGAAGGACAATGCTCACCTCCCAGGGCAGCGTGGGCTAAATGAGACGAGGTGCATGAAGTTCAGAGCCTTCCTGCCACACAGTAGGAGCTCAGCAAATGGCAAAGCCCACTCCCCGCTCCCCCAGAACGTCTGCATGGAGATGGGAAACCATGCGGTAGAAAAACGTTGACCAAGGAGTTTAAAAAAAAAAAAAAGCGAAGGAAAGAATAAAGAACAATGCGCAGAGCATCATTTGTATTCTTTACCGCCGGCAACATTAGAATCCTCTTGGTCAGTTCTATAAATAGGCCAGTAGCAACCTTGAGAACGGGGAGGAGGTTAATGCCCTTGATGAGAACACCATGGAGAGCTAGCACTGGAGAGGGCCTGGGCCGAGACACTGAGTCTCCCACGTGCTGCCTGTCCCCGATATTTTACAGAAGGGGACCCTGAAGCCCTAAGAAGGGAAGGGGCACATAAGGTACAGGAGTACAAGAGGCACGGCCCAGGATGCAGGAGGCCAGCCCTGTGCCTCCTTCCCCTCTCTGCCTCAGTTTCCCCATTACAGGGATGGGGATTAGAAACTCGGACAGCCACTCAAGCGTAGACCATTTCTCTATCTCTGATAATTATTCTTTGGGAATAAACATGGGATTTTTACGGGTCTTGGACAGCAAGAATATCACCATCCTCTGCTGCTTTTTCATGTTTCTGGCAAAACTGATAAACAAGATTCCTGAGACAGATTGTCAACATCTATGCAGGCTCTGGGGATATGGTTTTGGTGCAGTGGCCATGAGAATCCTGCAGGAGCAGCTCCACCCATCGCTGCTTAATGCCACTGAAGTGTGTGTGGGTCAGGCAGGGAAGGGGAGAGGGACGGTCTCTGCTCCTACTGTCTTCTTGTCTCCATTTCTACAAACCATTGCTTGCTTATTTAAAGGGCATCATTAAACAGAAGAGTTATTTCCTAAACGAAGCTGGTAATGCCTTCTCCCTGTAGCCACTCTGCCAGCCTTTCAAACTTACCCACCATTGCTACCTTGATCCCTGAGGCTCAGGCCACCCGAGGGGGCGCAAGGTCCTCACCCATGGTTAGGGGCACAAGACCATCGTTTTACTTCCCTCACCGGAGCAGCCTACAGAGCAAGTAGCCTGAGCCAGCAGAGCTTGAGCCTGTGAGACAGAGACCCAGCAGGTCCCTGTCGTGCCACCAGCTTGCTGGTGGTTACTAGGGTTGCTTCTCCCCTTGCTAGGCCTTGGTCTTGCCTGTTTGCTAAGATCCTGTTCCAAGTTAGACTTCTATGTCTTTCTGGTTCAGGGCTGGATTTAGAATAGAAGGAAAGACTATATTTGCTTTCGCGGTGGTCACAGGTCATTAGAGTAGAGAGATCAGGGGCTCTGGGACACCCAGGGATAGACGCCAGGCAGGCTGAGGGTTGGGCCTAGTGGGCACCTGACTTCTGGGCCTGGAAAACTGTCCTCAGCTTCGCCCATCCCAGGAGTGAGCACTTGAACTGTGCTGGCTGGTGGTGCTACCAGGTCACGGAACCAGAGCCAGAGCCCAGGGGCTCTGAGGTTCCACAGAGTTTAAGAAAACATCAGAAGGACAATTGGAGCATCTCAGTTACGGAAGGATGCACACCCAACTCCGCACTATCAGCAGCAGCAGGAGACCTCTGAAAGGACTTGAAGGCCAGAGGGCTGCCCCTGTGACGAGGCCATGGCTGTGGAAGCTGCCTGCAGGTGGTAAGTCACATCCAACACATCCATCGGCACACTGGTGACTCTCCATCAACCACACCCCTTTCCAGCCATGACAGTTCTGCAGGATCCACCAGTCTTCCTGAATCAATGGCCTATTAGCTGTGCCATCTCACACAAGTTACCAAACGTCTCTGTTCATCTGTTTTCTCTCCTGCAAAATGAAGCCCATCATTCTCCTTTCTCTTTATGTAGGGGAGCCCTATTAGCACAATGCCCGTCACTGAAGAATTCAATGAGCTACGGCTGAAACAAAAAATTGCGAGACCCGGGGGGAGCCCACCGCCTGCTGGAATGGTCATCACAGTGCTGTGTTCCCATGCTCATTATCACGTTTACTGGTGAAGCTTGACCCTGGGGCATTCCAACTCAGATCACAGAGAAATCTCGATCTGACCCAGCAGATGGCATGACTAAGATACTATCCATCACCAGATGACTATTCCGGCAGAATGTTATGATTATGGAAACATAAATTATATGTGTATGTCTTCAAACTTAATAACTTGCTACTTGGACAAATGCTCTCAGGAGGCAAATATGCTTCACTCAGCTCTTTGGAGACAACTCTGAAACCCCAAAATCATAGGCCAGGCTGACATGATTCTCTGCTTAGCAGAGGAGTGAGAAACAGACTGGAGAGGGTCACGGTGTAGGGGACTAATGGGATGTGTTAACACGGCAGACACACATACGCTCCTGTGTTCAAAGGCAAGCATGGGGTGGACTCAAGGTCATCAGACTGTCAGATCGCTGTGCTGAGGTGTTCCAGAAAAGTCTCAAGTGAGGACATATAATGGTGAGTCACCCAACTTATTTCAGGGTGCAGACCTCAAAGGCCAAGGTCTTCTCTTTTTGGAAACAGAGACTGAACAACAGGAAGGAGAACTGGTCTAAGACCCAGGTTAGTGACCCGGAAGGGAGGAAAAAATGATGCATGCCTGCTCTTCCCAGCCCCACGTTGCCTAGCTGGGGCTTTGTGTGTTCAGGGGTTGGCTCTGCAGATGACTTGCTGTGTGACACTGAGCAAA
The DNA here is from genome assembly GCF_009761245.1 of Sapajus apella. NCBI lineage: Eukaryota > Metazoa > Chordata > Mammalia > Primates > Cebidae > Sapajus > Sapajus apella. Next base: position 108,349 of record NW_022437234.1, read on the forward strand.
TTACCTAAATCCACTGTGCCTGTTTCTACATTTAAAAAGCAACAGTTGCCTGGGCACGGCAGCTCACGCCTGCAAACACAGCACTTTGCAGGACAGAGGCAGGAGGATGATTTGAGGCCAGGAGTTCAAGAACAGCCTGGGCAACATGGTGAAACCTTACCTCTGCAAAACAAATTAAAGTACACAGGCATAATGTTGTACACCTGTAGTCCTAGCTACTTAGGAGGCTGAGGTGGGAAGTTTGCTTGAGCCCAAGAGTTCGAGACTACAGTGAGCTATGATCGAGCCACTGCACTCCAGCCTGGGCAACACGGCAAGATTCTGTCTCAATAATAAAATAAAAGCAACGGTTGTGAGGATTTAAGACTCTGTAAACTGCTTATACAGTACTTGGTACACAGTAGGTACTAAATGCATCCTAATTCCCTTTCTGAGCTCCTTTTCCCAAACAGAAGCCCCAGAAATTCTCTAAACCTTGAATCTATATGGACACAAATACATGTGTCCCCCAACTTTCCTCTTTTTAATGAACATCCTTCTATAATCCACATTTCCTCATATCTGCTCTGCCTTCAACACTCAGCTCCTTTCCCGCGACCTCCAGAGAGGCTTCCCAGATTGTGGCTGATTCCGTCCTCCAGGAGCATCCAGCGCACTTCTGTGATTGTGCTGCCATCTATACCACAGGCTCTGAGTCACATTCGTGATCTTATCTTTACAAGACAAGGTCCTTGAGGCACATTACATGTTCTGTTTCCTTTAGAACCTCTCCCTGCTCCTCTTCATTTGTTTAGCCAATCATCCATTCATTCATTCATTGAACAAGATATTGAATGAGCTTTCTATATGCCAGATAGCCCCCAGGAATCTGTTCAGATTAGGGCACAGAAACAGCAGTTCCCTTTCAGACCAGTAGTCAGGCAGACCACACTTCCCCACCTTAATGTGAGCATAAACACCTTAGATACACATGGAATGTGGAGAGACAAGCGAAGAAAGTATGGTTAAGAGCCACAGCCCTGCAGTCAGGCTGCAGGAATTCCATCCTAGCTCTGCCACCTGCCAACAGTAACCTTGGGCAAGTTACTTAAGCAATCTGTGTCCCCAGATTCCCAGGGAAAAAAAAAAAAAACATGAGCTAACAAAGGTATTATCTACAGGGCAGTTCTGATGATTAAATTAGTTAATGTTTTAGCGGCTGGGCGCTGTGGCTTACGCCTGTAATCACAGCACTTTGGGAGGCCGAGGCAGGTGGATCACCTGAGGTCAGAAGTTCAGGACCAGCCAGCCAACATGGTGAAACCCCGTCTCTACTAAAAACTACAAAAATTAGCTGAGCATGGTGGCAGGCACCTGTAATCCCAGCTACTTGGGAGGCTGAGGCAGGAGAATCACTTGAATTCGGGAGGCGGAGGTTACAGTGAGCCGAGATTGTACCACTGCACTCCAGCCTGGATAACAGAGTGAAACTCTGTCTCAAAAAAAAAAAAAAAAAAAAATGTTTAGCAACTGGAACATAGGTAAGAGATACAAAAAAGTGAGGTATTATTCCTGGAGAGAACCCAGTACCCAGAGTGGAAGTCTCCACCCACCACCATGGTAACCACTGATGCACAGTGGTGTCCACCCTTCCTGACTTGCTCTTGTACTTCATAAACATGTCTGTATACATACACCAGCTTATCATCTGATTACATAAATCAACTCGCAACTCAACATTTTCTGCGCCATCTTTTTTCCTGCTAAAAATGTACTCTGAAGATCTTTTCTTGTCAGTTCAATGACATGAAGCTGATCTCTTCCCACACTACAACTCATTCCCTGGAAGGGACTCACCACCACTGAACTCTCTCCTATCAGTGGACAGTTAGGCTGCTTCTCGTTTTTTGCTAGCACCATCACCTGCGATGAACATCCTTGTACGTGCCATCTTGGAGCACACATTCATCTAAGACTATTCCCTAGACTAGAGAAAAATGGAATTCCTGAAGCCATAGGCAGTGTGTCTTTATTCACGGACAATCATGGTTCTTGGCCAGGGTGTCCCCTGGGGCATGCCTCTATCCCTTTTGTAGTTCCTATATCTACCTGCAGGGGGAAGCACTATGCCCTCTGGGCCCACAGAGGCCCTGAATTCCCCTGACAAAGTGGATGGGGCTGGGTGGAGGCTTCGCATCGTCCTTCTCCCAAGGCAGTGACCGCTCTGGTACAGAGATCCACCCTCCTTCGTGCTTTCTTCCACAGGCTCCAAAAAGCTTCCAGTTTAGGCAAATCTTGGCTCTGTCTTCCAATCATCTGGGGACTAAATCTTGGGCCTTAAAGCACTGCAAAGCACCGAAATGAAAAGGGTAACCTGGTAGTGTCTTAGGGTGTGGACCCCTTCAAAGGGTTTCCCAGTGGAAGGCACAGTTGCTAGAAAGCCATGCTCAAACAGTGTTCAACCCCTTCCTAGCTTAATGAGACTTTAGACAAGTTACTTAACCTCTCTGGCCTCAGTGTTCCCACCTATTAAAAGGGGCCATAACGCCTCTGCTCATGGAGCTGTCATGCAAACTGAATGAGGACCAAGGAGAAGATGTGCACAAAGCATCTTGCACTGGGCAGGGCGCACAGGAGGTGCTCGGCAAGTAGGGGTTGGCATTAGTAACAGCAAAATTACAGCAATGATGCCACGTTTTATTCTTCCCACTGCACAGAGGAGGAAAGATTCTAGGTGGTGAAGGGCCTATGCATGGTCACAAAGAGGATGAAAGGCAGGGCTTGGCTCTAGATCCTGATCTTTCCATATTCATGACCCTCTCTCTGCTTGTCTCCATGGCCCTCTCCCCAGCAGTTTAAGGGGGTTCGGATAACACCAGGCCAATCCCACATCTTGGCCTAAGACAGGCGGGAGGGTTTTTAAAGAGGACACGGGCCTTAGAGGATGCAAACAAGAGAAAGTCTGTTAGAGTCTTAAACCCCGAGCAGGTGCTGGGTCCAGCCACATGGACTGGAAAGTCCCTTCCCATTTAGCCCTGCTTTGAGGGAGGACAGAAACTGGTGATGCGGACTCTGCCCCAGTAGCATATTTTAATGTCATGAAAAAGTAAAACCCTAATTAGCACTCTGTCTTCCAAGCTCCTTCCATCTGTACCGTTTTTATCTGTGTTAATTACCTCTTACAGGGACCACTAACTGCAGCAGCTTCCCAGCCTCCTCTCTCATCCCAGTCACTGCAGAGCAGCCAGAGGATGCTTATAAAATATAAGTGGACTCTGGCCGTTCCCTTCTCCAAACTCTCCTCATTGCTTCTGCTATAAAACTCCCCACAGTGCATCTCGGGCCTGTACGGCTGGCCCAGATGCCTGACCAGCCTCATCTCCTGCCCTGCCACCTGAGCTTTCTTACGGGATCAAGTACTCCAAGCTCTTTTCCACTTCAGGCCTTTGCACGTGATGCTCTGTCCCTGAAAGTACACATCTCAACATACTTACTTATGCAAATGATTATTTTATTATCTACACCGCTCTCAGTTGACCAGGAAGGTGAGAAATTGTTCTGGCTTGATCACAGATGTACCAAAAACTAGAAAACACCGTAGATGGTGAGAGACTCCACGGAAAGAGACAGTGAAGAAATGCAAGGATGCTTTCCTCTTGCAATTGAACACCAATAAAGAAGTTTACCTCTCCTGAAGTTACCTATGATTTCTCTAGTAAAATGGAAATAATCCAATAATTTCTCTTGGTTGCTAGAGGGCTCAGAATTCAATTTCAGTATTAAATACTGTTCCCATCAAAGGCACCTTCCAAGATCACTTCTGATTCCTCTACCTTTTAAATGAAGTGCTTTTCAGATTAACTCACTCAACTTACTTTTGACTAAAGAATCCTAATCATAAACATATTAGCAAATAAAATAACATGTAGAGTTTTAAATGGGTGTTAAACTACACCATTCACATGGTAGATACTCAATAAAACCATTGCCAAGTGAGTGAATAAACACTAAAATCTAAGCACATTTCTAGAATTAGACACCTCTTCTATGCAACTGGCAATGGAGATCCTTTTTACAGATGCCTGGGCAATCATTCTGCTTTCTCCTCCTACCTCCCTCCACTCTATAGAAAGGCTCGGCAGCTACTAGTGTGGTCTAAGAACACATGTCATTTGTAAACATTCTCTTAAACAAAAGCCCAAAAAGTATTATACTATTTAGGAATGATGATATAACTGGGCAGTGGTGTGGTAAGAATTTAGTGTTTCTCGAAGAACTATAGCTTCCCAGTAGCATCCTCAACATCTGTGTGCTCATCAGGGGCCACGACCTGCGACACAGCCACGCCACAACGTGGCCCATCTGCTTTGGCTCTGTGCAGCTACCTCACTTCCTTTAGCTGCTGCATCCCAGGGTAAATCCAGTGGACCACAGACCAATGGTGTGAAACCATCCAAGTCCCAGCCCCGAAATGCAGCTCCACATAAGGATCATGAAACAGAATGACAACAAACGTCAAAACAGCAATGCAAGGAAGCAGGTGATTTGACAATTGAGGAAATGTGAATGCACAGGGATAAAGGCCACGGGAGATGGCAGAGAAATGCATGATGTCCAGTTAGGAGAATGGGAACGTGGGTGTCTGCTCCCCTTTTCTGGTTTTCTTTAATGCTATTTAAATATGCCTTTAATTTGGGCCTCACGAAGCAGGTTTTTAAAAACCAACGGCTGGATAGGAGAGTATTTAAGGAAAGAAGAACATTTAAAGAAAAAGTTTTTTTAAAAAAGATATAAAAACCAACTGTTCATTCCTTCCACCCTCTTTTCTTGAAGAGTTTGACCTTCTCCAAGGGTTCAGTGTGAGGATGCAGAAGGATACCTTTGCTCCCATGCTGGGCATGCCGTGATCTCAGAAGCTGGAAGAAAGACCTGACATTTTAAAGTCCCTGCTCTCCTCTGTCATTGCTTCTAAATGTCTTGGTGAGTTAAGGCTGTGTGAAAAGAAAAAACATAAACCTTCAAAGAGAGGGATAAAATCCTGACCTTGGGGATAATGCTACAAGAAATCCACAAGAAAGTGACAGATAGACTGTCCACCCCTTTGCAAAACAACTCATAAGATGAGGAGAGGACAGATTCCAGAAAGATATTGATTCCTTTTTAATGCAATTCTTCAATTATCCTCAAAGCCTGGCTTTCAGTCTCTTATAATTTAAGTAAATTGCTTTATAAATGTTCTTTTAAGTTTTGTCTATTTATTCTTTTTCTTCTTTAAGGAAGATCAAGATTCTCAAGAGTCATATATATATTCACTCAAGATGACCCCCGAGGGGTTTGCAGTGGAGGATTTTGCTGTCTGGAATCCATGTCCAAAGCAGAGATCCATCAGGAATATCTGTTTATGTCCCTATCATTCTCTCAGTCCACGAGTAGATACGCTGACGGGATTTAGCCTCCTCCCAGACTCTTGATATCCCCGTCCCTCATCACTTTCTGACAATTCTCAGTTGAAAAGGTGATGGCCTTCCAATGTAATTCAGCCTCAGGTGAAAAATCTGAATTCAAGGTGGATGAATCAACCAATTCCTAAAAACCTTCTCAGCTGATGTCTGGAAAATAACGATAGATTTGATGATACTGAAATATAAAACTCTTGCGATAGGATATCAATCAGTTATGCATGAAATATATACGTGTAAATACATGAGCACACACACAAACAATAAACATGTAAAAGAGTTTAACTTCACTGCAACGTGGGACAGAATGAGGGGATGCAATGGAGGCAGGTCAGAGACGCTGCCATCACCATGACCTGTGGTAACTAGAAAGGGAACCCGTCAGAAGAGTATGAAAAAGCAGAGCATGCCTTGGGTAAAGGAAAGCACCCAGATGATGGGCTTTCTGCTGCTGCCTGCAAGCAGAGGGACTTGGAGATGATGCAGCACAAGCAGAAAGAGGCAAACAAGAAGCAGCAGGAACCCAAGCAGCTTTGTGCTTCGTGTCCAACCCTCTTGCCCTTCACCTGAGTGCCTGGAGCCAGTCCCACCACACCCACGTCTCCTCCTGCGGGGCCCACAGGTCCCAGCCCTGATGGCTTCCTTTGCCCTGAGTCTACGGCGGGTCCCTTTTGGACTTCCTTCCCCTCAGGTGGCCTCTCTCCCCCTGGGTCACTCTCAGGGGTGACAGGGTTACCCCTACCCAGTGTTTTTTTATTCCTGTGGGGCCTACCCCAAAATACTAAAGGCAGCTTTTGGCCGGGCACAATGGCTGACACCTGTAATCCCAACACTTTGGGAGGCCGAGGTTGGTGGATCACCTGAGGTCAGGAGTTCAAGACCAGCCTGGCCAACCAACATGGCAAAACCCTGCCTCTACTAAAAATACAAAAAATTAGCTATGCATGGTGGCGCGCACCTGTAATCCCAGCTTAGGAGGCTGAGGCAGAAGAATCACTTGAACCAGGGAGGTAGAGGTTGCAGTGAGCTGAGATCATGCCACTGCACTCCAACCTGGGTGACAGAGCAAGACTCCCATCTCAAAAAAAAAAAATAGCTTTGTAATTTGAAAAACAAAACGGAGTTTAACGTCACTATTTTAGTTATGTAAATTAAAACTGGATACCTTTTTGTCTATCAGATTGGCAAAAATGGAAAAGAAATCTAATACCCAGTGTTGGCATGGCTGGAGAAAAATGAAGAACATCAAGTACTGTTAAACGCTGGTGGGAGGAAATAGAAAAAACAAATTCCTTCCCAGGAGCAGTTTGGCAACAGTTAATCAGAAGCTTTAAAATGATGCCTCTCCCCCGAGCCAATGCCACCTCTAGAAAGACAGCCCAAGGAATTACTAGAAATGTGCTTAAAGATTAATGTGCAAGGATGTTCAAAGCAGCAATATGGATAATATTAAAAAAACAAACTGTCTAACAAGAAGAAATTAGTTAAATAAATCATGGACCTCTTCACTGTGCTATATTATGCAATCATTAAAAATCACACTGTAGAAACATTTATCAAGGTGGGAACACAGTCATGATACATCGCTTGGAGTAACAAGTAGGCTAGATATTGATGCTCAGAATGGCAGCTTGGAGGAGAGTTCCCAATGTAAATGCACACGCAGACACACAGGGTCCTCTAACTGTCAACAGTGATTATTTCTGGGTAGGTGAGTGGGTACAATTATTATTGATTTGGGGAGGTTTTCTTTGGTGTTTTTCTGAGGTTTTCAAGTTCTAAAAATTAAGTCCAGGCCCAGTGTGGTGGCTGAACCTGCAGTCCCAGCACTTTGGGTGGCAGAGATGTGTCAGAGATGGGTGGATTGCTTGAGCCCAAGAGCTCGAGACCAGCCTGGGCAACACGGTGAAACCCCATCTCTACAAAAGAAAAATACACACAGACACATACACACACACACACACACTATATATATATATATATATATATATATATATATATATACACACACACACACACACACACACAAACACACACACACACACACACCACGCTGGGCATGGTGGTATGAGCCTGTAGTCCCTGGAAAGTTGAGGCAGTGAGCCAGGATCGCACCCAAGCACGCCAGCCTGGGTGACAGAGCAAGGCCCTGTCTCAGAAAAAGAAAAACAATTGAGTACATACATGTTAGGTAATTAAAGAGGGTGGGCACAGTGGCTTACACCTGTAATCCCAGTGTTTTGAGAGGCCGAGGTAGGAGAATTACTTGGGCCCAGGAGTTTGAGACCAGCCTGGGCAACACAGTGAGACCTCATCTCTACCAAAAATAAATAAAATTAGCCAGATGTGGTGGCGCACACCTGTAGTCCCAGCTACTTGGGAGGCTGAGGCAAGCAGACCAGTTGAGCCCAGGAGTTCAAAGCTGCAGCAATTATCACGGCACTGCACTCCAGCCTGGCCACCAGAATAAGACCCTATCTCTTTAAAAAAAAGAAGAAGGGGAAGGAAACACATTTTAAGAACCTAGACAAATTCCTCTATTCCACAAGTTTCCCATGACCAAACAAAATGCCCCTTTTAACTTGCCCAGTCTGTGACAGCAGCGTTGATGACCACAAGCATTTTACATGAGGCCCAGGAGAGAGACCCTGCTCTCATCCTTGAAGTGTGCTGATCTGGCAGTGTAGACGAATTCAGAGACTCCACCATTCAATGAGATAATTTCACAAGTCACCAGTTTATTCTAATGGGGGTTACAATTAGGTTACAGTTTTCTATCAGGGAATTTCCACAGACAACGCACAAAATAAAAACCTGACAAAGGTCAGGGCATGGCGAGAGAGATAAGAGAGAGGAAAAAGAAGAAAAATAAAAAGGAAGAAGTGCCCAACGCCACCTCTGTTCCTGAAGTCTAGTCAACAAAATGCATACGGCGTGCCCAGGAGAGAACAGGGCGGCCGCGGCCTAGGTTTTCTCATCAAATAGCTGCAAAGCCATTTCCACAAGGAAAGAACTCAGGGAGGAAATGGACATTTACTGAACTGCTCTTGCCAGCACCAGGCTGGGCCGTATGCTGTGCTTCTCTGTTAGAAGCAGCCAAGAGCCCTGACAATGAGCAGGCAATTCTGGAGACCAGAATACCTGTGTTCAAATCCTGGTCCTGCCACCTCTGACTGTGTGCCTGTGATGGGTCACCTCCTCTTCCAATGCTCAGTGTCTTCTCCCAGGCGGGTATGTGAGATGTCAGTGGGGGATTTAGGTGAAACCCACACAGAGCTTGTGATGTCACAGACGATTCCCAATGGTGGTGATATTTTTTAGTGCGCTAAGTACTGTAAGCATCTTGTGTGTTATCTGTTTTGTACCTTCTACAGTGTCAGGAAGAGCAGCAGCATCCGGTAGGAAACAGATCCCAACACAGCAGTTTGAACGTGGAAAACTACCATCAAACGTTCAGACCAACAGATACACCCAGAGCTTTAATACATTATCTGCACAACCATCAGTATCCTTATTTTAGAGACGAGGAAACTTGAACAGAGAAGGCTAAGTAACTTGTCTGCTATTTTACTATTATTCCCATCACAATTTCATTGAAGAGGAATCTGAGAATCAGAGAGGTTGGGAAGCTGGTTCAAGGCCCCACAGCCACAAAGTGGCAGAGCCAGGCTTGGAAACCTAGGGCTTCGGACCTCAGAATAGAGCACGGTGGGGCATCCCTTCTCTTTGCTGTTGGGGCAAAGACGCACTCCCTCAAGTCTACAAAACCTAGGTGTAAATCCTGGCTCTGTCCCTTTCCACCTTTGTGATGACTGGCAAGTGACAAACTCTTGGCAATTTTGGAAAACAAAGTGATAAAAATGATACCTACCTTGCGCTTCACAGGGTTGTCACGAGGTTTGAGTTTATACACACACTGAGGACAGTGCCTGGCTCACTCTAAGCCCTCTATCAAAGGTTATTATCATACAATGAGCCACGAAGAAAAGAAAACACCAAGAAATGCATTATCTGTGTCATGAGAGAAGTGAGACAGGCCACGACACTGCACTGCGGGTGGTTCAGGAGGGAAGAGCAGGCTCCTGGGGATGGGGACAGCGGCGAGGTGAGCAGGCAGGTCCTCTGGAGAGAGTGCACTGAGGCTGAACCTGACAGGATCAGTGGGTCTTAACAGGTGCAGAGTCAAAGCCCGCTTCAGAGGGGAGTATGTTGCTTGCTTGGCCAAGAGTAGACACAACTTGGGGAACAGGGCTGCCTGCAGGTAAAGATCAGAGCATGGGCAGCCCAAACACCAGGTTGAAGAGCTTGGCCTCTGCCCTGCAGGCTCCCAGCTCAAGAGCAGGGTTGTAGGCGGGGCTCAGTTTGATGATATACATAGTTAGAGAGTGCGCCCTGTCACCAGGATGGACATCAGACCAGGGGGCTGATGAGCAAGACAGGAGACAGAAAGGCCGCTCAGGAGGCTGCTACCATTGGGCAGTGCCGGTGGCGATGGTGATGATGGGGAAGAGAGGTGTGGTCTGCAAAATGCGGGAGAGAAGTAAAGCCTGGAGAGTCCAGCCTCCCTGGGGCTGGTACAACACTCAGGTAGGAGAAAGTGGGGAAGAGGAGAAGGCGAAGGCTACTAACTTGGGAACTGTCCATGAGTTTAAGGATGAGAGAAGGTACCATGAGAAAGCAATTAAAAGATAGATGAACACACTAAAAGGAGGCACAGATCCTGTGCAGAGACAAGGCTGGAGGATGGGTGGAGATGCAGACATTTGGAGAAAGAAGAATCTGAGGGAGAGATGTACATGTATGTTGACCTTTGAAGTAGACTTAAAAATCTCAGGATAGGAAGGACCTGCAGGGAGGAGGGCTCAAGAGAGTCGGGGAAAATTTGGGAGAAATGTCTGGCTTCCTAAAGAGAAAGAGGAGGGGGCAGAAGGAGACAGACGAAGAAAAGGAAAAGGGTACACTAGGTCCAAACAGTACAAAGGATGCCACCCCTCCGTGTAGGGACAGGAGAATGGATGTGGCAGAAGGAAAATCTCCTCCCTGACTTCTGAAGTTTTCCAATCTACGTGGGAGGTTAGTTTCTGAAAGCTGGATCACGTTTCTTTTCTTAATCAGAAACCTCTTAATGAGACTTAGTATACCTTTTCAGATGTAGTTCAAATAAATTACAGGGTTTTTTTTTTTAAGTGCAGAAGCCCATGTTATCAAATCACCAATTTCACCTGCATTAATTGCTTTAATGGGCTCTAAAAACAGCCACCTCCTTTCCCTCCTCATCAGGGCCCCTGGGGAGGCCATCAGGGAAGGCTGCTGGGGAACAAAGTTACGGATGCAGCTGATCCAGAGGACAAGCTGTCACACACTGGGTCATGCAACTGTCTGGTGTGCCACCCACAGATAATCAGAAGGGATGGTGGGGGGAGAGGGACAGAGTTCTATTCAACCACTGGGCTTTATTACTGCTATAAAGCAAAAATGCCAATGCCAAAAGCCAAATAGGAGCAATTACATTTTTAAAGAAACTCTGTCTACATGGGGATATTGACTACATTTAGTAAATGACTCTGCAATTCAAACAGCTACAGTGGATCACAAGGGCCCTGAGTTCAGTATTTTCTTCCAATAGTGCCTAAAAAAAAATCCAACCAAACAAACAAAAAAAAATCTAAGTAGGCATAACAGAAGACTTTCAAAGATAAGTGAATGCAGTCCATACCATTTTTCATTACAATGCTTGCAGGGGGACCTCCACTGCCAGGTTTTCCAGACTTTTGATGTTCGACATCAACAATGACCTGTTTGTGAGGACTATGAGCCAGGTTTGGTGGTGGGACATCTGAGTAACAGAAAGGTAAAGGGACCTGCCCAAGGTCACAACCAAGTTACACTGTCAGATGAACCCACGTCCATCTCCAAAATCCATCTCTAACCTCTTGGGTACATACCTCCCTTACTCAGCTGACCTTGCAGAAGTGGAATCTTGCTACAAAATAGTTAAGGACAGGGACAAGAAGGGTCCACCTCTCTGGTCAAGTCTTTATGGGCATAAACAGTGTTGGGGGTAGAGGAATCCTAAAGGAAGACAGTGCTTCCCAAACCTTAGCAGGATTAAGGCTTGCCTGGGGAGCTTGTTAATTCTTAAGCAAGCTAACATTGTAAATTACACTTCTAAGGCTCCAACACCTGGGTATTTGCAAACATCTTTTTTTTTTTTTTAAATACCATTTTACTCTGTACTTCCCTGCAGCCTACAGCTTTAGAATCCAGGAAAGAGGACATTTGGGGACTTGTTTGTGGAAGGCTGATATATTTGCTTTGCATTCAAAGTTGAGAGGATGCTAATATTAGGAAACTCAGGTAGAGAGAAAAAATCACGATGAAATTGGTTGCTAACTGAAGCAAAGCCACAGCCAGTTTAGCAAAAGGAACACAAATTCTCAATTGGGGAAGGAAGCAAAGGTGCTGGGATTAAAAAAGGAAGAAAAAATAAATCCATTTATGCATACCCAGAGAATAAAGCAGCTTTTAAGAATACATGCGGCTACTGGAAACTTGGCCTTCACCCAAAATGCTGGGCTTCTAGAAACCTGAACGGTTTTTGTTTTTTCAAAAGAAAGAAAGAAAGAGACCCAAAAGCCAGAAGATATATCTCACCCAAAATTGGTTCATTGATTGCTTCAGAATGCATAAATGATTCTATTTTGGAATCACTGACACAATCAGGCTGCTGAAATAACCCACTTCTGGGGATGTGGTTTGAAAATTAAGAGCAAAGTGACAAATGAACCAGCTGAAAGGGTTTTGTACCATGGATCTGGGCTTCAGGGGATGAGAAAAGCCACTGAGTATCCAGGCACAGACCACTTTTTTTTTTAAAGGCCTTACACTCAAATAGCAGAGAGTTCTAAATGTAGTCACATCTAGTAGTCATTTGACCCCCACAGCCACCCAGGAAGGAGGCAGGTGGGAGGTAGCTATGCCCATTTCACAGCTCCAGAGACTGAGGTTCAGAGATGTCATGTGAACTGCCCATGGCCACACAGCGTGGTGGTAACGCAAATACTGCAGTCTGTGGCTTTTTTCAATGTTTTTATCTAGCACCCACAACGTTGCCACACACCACGCCGACTTCCTTCAGATCCCCCTCTCAGAAGCTGGGGAATTCTGAACTCACTAATGCTGGATTAGGAGCAAGATCATTCCATTTATTTGGCAAATATTCATTTACTTATTAAAGCACCTACTGTGTGCCAAGAGCTGGGGATATGTGAATGAGCAAGGCAGGTCAAATCTTGGTTATCCTGAAGCAAACCTGTAATGGGGGAGGCAGACCATAAACAGACATAAAGAAATGTCCTTTTAGTAGAGACAAATGGGCTGCAGGCAATTAAAGCCAGGTCAAAGGATAGAGGAGTGGGCAGGTGGGGTGCTACCTCACAGAGGGTGGCAGGGATGCAGAAGTATGAGAACGTCATTGCGCTTTAAATGCTGGGTGACCTGTGGCCACGGATGGGTCTATATCCCCCAAGGACAGAGGTCACGTCCTGTTCATCTCTGATGTCCAAGTATCAGCCACAGGGCTGTGTGTGGTAAGCACTGCTCAGAGAATGTGTGGTCGCATGGCTCTACCCAATGATGGAACAGGCTGAAATACACCACTCTCCCTTGATATGTAAGTCTCAGACTCCTTCACCTAGTAAAGAGAAGTTTCTGGGTGGTTCTTTTTCTTTCTTTCTTTCTTTTTTGTTTTTTTGAGATAGAATCTCACTCTGACACCAGGCTGAAGTGCAGTGGCACAATCTCTGCTCACTGCAACCTCTGCCTCCCAGTTCAAGTGATTCTTCCACCTCAGCCTCCCAAGTAGCTGGGACTACAGGCACATGCCACCACGCCTGGCTAATTTTTGTATTTTTTTTAGTAGAGACAGGGTTTCACCATGTTGGTCAGGATGGTCACGATCTCTTGACCTCATGATCCGCCCACCTTGGCCTCCCAAAGTGCTGGGATTACAGGTGTGGGCCACCACGTCCAGCTAATTTTTGTATTTTTAATAGAGACAGGGTTTCACCATGTTGGTCAGGCTGGTCTCGAACTTTTGACCTTGTGATCTGCCCGCCTTGGCCTCCCAAAGTCCTGGGATTACAGGCGTGAGCCACCGTGCCCGGCCTCGGGGTGGTTAAAAGGCCCCCAAATGTCAAACACAACATGTGACATCTGCCATGCTTTCTAGTAGGGGGACTGGCTGGTGTTCTCTTCCAGGAGACTGACTACAAAACCTTTGGGCTGGGTTCCAGGCAGGGAGGCCACTTGGTTCCCAATTCCAATGCGGACCTTGAGCTCCCCTGTTCCATGTCCTTGAGCATGACCCTTCTTACCTGCCTGCCTCCCCTGGGGAAGAGGAAAGGGAAGAGGAAGGACAGAGCACCCAGCACATAGTAGGTACTCATTAATGGCAGTCTCCCCTGTTCCCAACAGGCTTCCACTAAAGCAAGGTTACAGTGCAAGTGCAATGTAAATGACATACTTTAGGTGACAATGATGTGTCAACGCAGGATCATCAATTGTTGATAATGGGGGAGGCTAGCATGTGTCTAGCGTTTGGGAAATCTCTGTATCTTCTGCTCAATTTTGCTGTGAACCTAAAACCGCTCTAAAAAAGACAGTCTATTGAAAAATAAATAAATAACCACAAGTGCACTGGCCCCATGGTGCTGCTTCCTGCAGCTGACACCAGGAACGCACGGAAAAAGAATGGAGAGAGCATTTGATTCCTATTCTCAGTACCCTTCCGCTTGCCAGGCTTTAAAAGTAAAAGGCCAATGTTAGCAGCACAAAAATCTTAAAAATCACCCCTACCTTGGGGCACAATTAGAAGTCTGTGTGAGTTAAGAGTTAATATCAGATTCTTCCTCAGCAGTTTAAAAAAGAAAAAAGGTCAGTTTTGAAAGATCTGCATTTCAGCCTCCAGCTACCCCCAGCCATTTAAGGTCATTCTTTCAAATCAGATTCTCTGGTCCTGGCTGAGGATTACTCTGGGGTCCCTGAGAAGTGTAAACTCAAAGCTTCTCTTCCAGGTCATAAAAGAGCCTTGCTAGAAATCACCAGTTGGAGCCTAATCTCCTAAGAACGCCTGCTTCAGTGCAAAGCCCTGTGCAGGATGGAGGGGGGATTATGACTCTGAGGAGACTGTACATGTGCTTCAAGCTTGAGCAGACAGGCACACGAGCGAGGGGCTGCAGCTACTCACAGGTGCGGGCCGGCTGTGTACTGCGGGTGCGGCTGACAGCAGGCACACACACAATCCCATTGGTTGGTGCAGGGGGAAGGGTTAAAGGATCACACTTATCTTTGCAGCTCCATCCAAATGATGAATCAATGGCAAGTAATAAACAACACTGGGTTTATCAGCAGAGGGAAATGACAGGAAAACAAGACACTAGTGCTGGTGTGGTTCTCTATCTCTTTCATGTCCAGCTTCAAGTCAGGAGGAAAGAGTCTTCTATAAAAACACTGATTCTTTTTTATTTTTAAAGGGCATTCTCTTCCACCCTACAAAATGCTTTTTTGATTTAAACAGATGAAAAAGGATTTAGTCCTACCTAGGCATCATCATTTTCTAAAACCTTGAGTGTCAGCTTGAGCCAGCTAAATACACAAGAAACGGAGTCTCTCAATGTACTGCATCACACTCTGGATATGCAGCGGCCGCGAATCTACTCAATAATGGGCTTATTAATAAGTGAGCTATTCCACATGTCACTGCTGGCAGGACTCACAGGACCCAAGCGTGAAAGCAGGGCCAGGGGAAAGTCTGCGCACGCCGTGGTGCCATGGTTTCCAAATTGGAACACAGGAACGAGACCAGGGGGAGAACCGACATTTCAGACACAGAGTTGGAAGTGGTAATAATTTGTAATGGCTTCAGCTAACCATGCACAATGGAAAAAGGACAATTGTGTCGTTCAGAACGTACTGGACCAAATATAATGTCTTTTATTAATATGGACAGATTCTTTTCAGGCTATTATGCAAAGGGAGGGAGGGTGTGATCATTCTAATTAAAGTACCAGCAACATTTTTTAACTTCTGGAATATTTCAAATTCTAATATGCTCCTTGAATTTGCCCATGGGGGTGCTGAGGCCATAAGGAAGCTATTTATTTTTTATTGAGATAAAACACACACACATACGCATATCCCAGCAGTACCTGGATACCCTGTGTTCTGCTACCCACACAACCAGGGGATTCAGAAAGCAAGTGAGCAAGTGAATTTGATTTTGAATGCTCCCAGGGCAGCGCTATTTGTGCCAGAATCCTATTGTTTCCTCATTTGCTCTGGAATAGCACCAGGGTTGGTGTTCATGGGTCAAGAGACAGCAGTCAAGCTCCCGTCAGTACGGTGTATAACCCATCAATTTCCTGATTTAGTAGGCTGCCACACAAGAGTGCCAAGATTCTCATCTCCCAATCCTTAGCCAACTTTCCTGATTCTGCCTTAAATGAAAGCAATTTCAAAAGAACAAGAAAACATCAGATTAGACATTCTAAATGCCTCTGTGTAGCACATACCAAGCAAATCACATCTAAGCTGGAAGGGATTTGGACAGCTCCTGGCCCATCCATCCTGGAATACAGAGACGGGCAATGACTTGCCCAAGGTCACATAGCAAGTGTGCTGCAGGGCCTAAGGCAGCATCCCTGGTCTGTGGACTCTTTGGCCAACTTATCAAGCACATCTGGCTGAAAACCTTTGAAAGATCTACTTTTTTATTATTATGAGTCTGGCTCCTGTTCATTCAAGATACCGATTTTTTTTTTTCAAAAATCAAACATTTCAACATAATTTCAAATAGTAAATGGGTTTGCCTTATCTGGACCTGTCACTGCTGATTTCACAAATGGGTTTCAAGAGAGGGATGGAGGCCCCAATGGATATAGGATCAAATCCTCACTGAACTGCTTCAGGTAATAATGGATGCTTGATTTATCAGAAAGAGAAGTGGAAAAAACTTTGCTCGACCCACTCTTTAAAAGCTGCAACACTCCCTTTTCATAAACTTTTAGGTAACTTGATTCCTAAAAATTTAATTTTTAACACACACTCACTCACTCACTCTCTCTCAATCTCTCTGTTTGGGAAGCCCAGAAGATCTCCTCCCCCTCATCCCACCTTCCATCGCAGGAAAACAAAGATTGTTAAGATTAAAAACACATCTACTAAATGCAGTGTGGTATCTTAGAACAAAATAAGGATGTAGGCAGAAAAACTGGTGAAATTTGAATAAAGTCTGAAGTCCAGTTAACGGTAATGTACCTTTACCATAAAATCCCCGACACGGTGACTTGCAGCACTGCAGTTTACAAATAACGGATCCCCGTAGAGAAATCCTGGTTAAGCGCAGTCTCTGCCTAGTAGAAAAGCTGAGGCCTCTTTTGGCTTTCACTTAAGGGACTTTTCGCTCTTAATGTTGTGGAAATGTGTCAACGGTTCTCCAGGCGGTCTTTTAAACTGTCCCTGAAACTACACAAGGAGTGCCCTGGAGTGCCCTGGCCTCAGGGACTAAGTTCCGCCTCCTCCGTTTTAAATTCCACCCACCAAAGAAAAGTCTGTCCTCTTTCCCCGTGGAGTGTTAATGTAACACAAAGCAGCTGTCCATGTTGCCTGTTGTTTCTGAAGGGTCCAAAGGGGTCCATGGCAGGCAGGTTATGTGTCCCATCATGGCTTGAAGAAGGGTGACCCTGGGGCAAGAGCTCATTTTGCCAGTGCAGCCACCTCTGATGGGAAAATGACAGTCAGACATAGAGCCGCTGGGCTCGCACAGCCTCCTGCGCCACAGGCTCCCACACTTCAAGGACAGCCCTGCTCCTATCGACCTCTCCCTTGCCAGCATGGGCTCATTCTCAGGCTTCAAAAACTATCACATGGAGAGTTTCGGTTTTACTCTGGAAGCAGCAAGAGTAAATAAACGAGCTAAAGGCCAGTGCTGCTCTGAGCCACAGTTTAACAGCACCATGGTATTGTTGAGGGAGGTTCAGAGAGAAGATCTGGAGCCGGATCAACGAAGTGGTGGAGGGGTGGAGGCAGGGGTGGCAGGCGGGGAGCACTGCTGGTAAACTGAAACTCACAGCCAAGCAGCTTGACCCTTATGGCACGGCTGAGTCAGGGGTGCAAATTGAAGGGACAGTCTGTGTTTTGTGGGCCCAAGGTAACTTACAGCCTTTCTAAAGCCTATCACCTTATCACCCTGCGACTGTTAAGTTACCCAAGTCTTTTTAAATTGCCACTTAAATTGAATCCACATTTATAAATGACCATTTGCATCAAGTATCTTTAGTGCATAAATTTATCATCTGGGAACTCCAGATCTTTTTGGGCCAAGGCTAATGGACTACTTCTGCATACATACATGGAATGCTCAACAAAGGGAAAAGGCTGACATGGGGGAAGAGGAATTGTTGCATGGAAACTCAAAATGAGCTTCACCCACTGCACCCTGGAGCAGTATAAACCGATTGGCCTTTTTCCAGAAGCTGCAAGGAAGTTTCCGAAAGCCTCAAGGGGTTGATGGGCTGGGAAGCAAATGAGGGAAGCCAACATCAGGTGCACAGCCAGAGCGCCAGCTCAAGACTCACCTGGAGACAGGTCACTGAACGACACTCAGGAGGATGTAACCGTGGCCTGTGCTGCCTAGGAGCTCCCCAGTAGCCAGCAGGCCCTCAGCAGGAGTTCAAAACACCTACACTGGGCGGGGAGTAGGGGGTTTACAGGCCAATCCAACCCCTGAGAAGCACTTCTCTGCAGAAGCAGAGCAGGTGTTATTATCCCTTTTCCCCAAACTCTTTACTTCTTGCACATAAAGGGGGTGGGGGAAGAGGAAAGGGGGGAAAATGCCTTCAAGGGATCCTGGAATCCACCCTGGACCCAACACTACCCATCATACTCCAACTGGTTTTCAGTAGCCCTGGGCTGTGAGATCCGAAAGCACAAACACTCCTTTAAAAAGCATGATTAAATCCCTGGAAGCTTGTGATGAGGTTATTTTTCTCAATTAACAGACCGCAGAGAGGACAAATAATCTCAGGGGCTGGAGAATTTATTTTTGACATTCAGGCAGGAATCTCATTTTCAAAAAGGTTAGGGAGCACTTATCTGGTCCAGTGGCACCATCTTCCAAGTGGAGAACAAGGGGTCCTGAGAGGGCAAGTGACTTGTTCCAGGATACACAGCCCGGTCCACAAACAGCGGGGTCAAGCCAGAGCGCTGTGGATCACACAAACGGCCTCTTCAGGCCACTTAAGAGCTAACAAAACTTTCTTTCAGGGGAAAAAACCTACAGAATGGCAGCAGCAAAGGCCACCTAATGATGCCACGCAGACCTTTTCTCTCTTTTAATGCTCACACGAATCCACAGCCCTTTTCACACACTGTAACCATACATTTGCTCAAGTATTTCATACTATCACCAGCAGTAGCCTTTAAGCCTCACGAAGGCAAGGGCCATGTCTGTTGTGCATCACTACATTCCCAGTGCCTGACAGCTATTTGCTCTGCAAGCTATATATTCCTGTTTTAAAGTATTAAAAAAAAAAAAAAAAAAAGAAAAAAAAGAAACAAATGTTCTCCACAGCCCAGAAAGGCCAAGTGATTTGCCTAAGGACACACAGCACGTAGTTACTGAAGAAGCTGTGCCACCCTGTCCATACTCTGCCCATACTCCTCTCCAAACCACAGCCTTACCTTGACGGCCTCTGCGTGGGTCACCCGGGCCAGGGATTTGTCGTTGACGCGCAGAATCTGGTCCCCGACACGCAATCCTTCCTTCTCAGCTAGAGATTCTGGTTCCACGAGCGACACGTAGATGCCCACGCCGTGCTCCGAGCCCCCACGGATGCTGAAGCCCAAGCCCTCGTGGGCCTTGGCACGCCGCAAACTCACCAGGCGCACCTCCCCGGGCCCAGCGCCGTCGGGGCCACCCCAGGCTGGCTGCCTGTAGGGGGTGGTGGCGGGCAGGTAGAGGCCCTCGGCCGTGTACTGGTCGAAGAGCAGCTGGTCGGAGCGCGGGATGACCAGACGCAGCATGGGCAGCAGGCGCCGCTTGACGGGGCTGTCCAGCAGCACGCGCAGGGTGCGCACCAGGTCGAAGACGTTGCGGCGCGCGTGGTACGCGTTCAGGCAGTGCGTGAACTGCTCCCGCTCCGCCTCGCTCAGCAGCGCGGTCAGCGCCTGGTGCAGCTGGCGCACGTTGGCAGACAGCAGCCGCAGCCCCGCGCCCCCGCCGCCGCCCGCCCCGGCCGCCGAGCCCAGCGAGCCGGTGGAGGACGAGCTCACCGACAGGCCGTCCAGCGGCGCGTTCATCTCCCCGCTGAGGCCCGGCCAGGCTCGGGGCGCGCGCCGGGGGGAGGAGGGTGGCGCTGCCCTCGCGGGCACCGGCACGACAGCTGGATCCCCGGGAGCGCGGAGACGACGGCTGGAGCCCGGGTTTGGGGAGCACGGGCACAGTGGCTGGATCCTAGGGGATCGCGGAGACCGCTGCTAGAGTCCGGAGGCGCGAAGACGGCGGGGGTCGCGAACCTGGAATCTGCTGGGGAACGCGCAGACGTCGGCGGGTTCCTGGGCCACGCGGCAGTTGGCTGCTGGGGCCCGGAGGTCGCGGAGACTGCGGCTGGAGTCCGGGGGGCGCGGAGTCAGCAGCTACATCCCGGAGGGCACGGAGACCACGGGTGGCTGGAGTCGGGGGGCGCCGCCAAGCTGACCTGACCGCCCCGTCACACCATGCCCGGGGCTCCCCCAGCCGGGCCGCCCGTTCCTCACGGGCTGGGGGACCCCAAAGTCAGAAGTTGGGGCGGGGGGCGCTCTAGTCCCAGAGCAGTCCGGGGAGTCGTAGGCGGTGGAGCCGCGCGGGCGTCCGGCAAGGGGTGCGCGGCATGTCCGGGGCAGCCCCGGGTTACAGCCGCCCGGGGGCCTCCGCGCCCCTGCACCGCCCGGGCGCAGACACAGCCGAGCGGCCGCGAGCCGAGACTTTGCGAACTGTTGAGCCGCCGGGCCGAGTATTCCAGCGAGTTCCGACGCCGCCGCGCCGCGCGCCCGGCCGGGCCCCGCCCCCGCCCCGCCTCCTGCCCGCCCCCTCCCCCCGGGCTCCTCAGGAAATGACGTCCCGCCTGGTGCGCCTGGCCGTTGCCTGGAGACGGGGTGAAACAGTCCAGCCCCAGGGAAGAAAGGGGCGAACGCCGGGGTAGGGGCGGGAGGAGCCCCCGCGTCCCCGATCCCACGGGCAGAGCGGGGAGCGGGGCTCAAAAAAACAGCGCTTTTCGGCGGTGGCAGCGAGCGCCGGCACCGGGATGGCTTTGGAGCAATTAGCTCGCTAATTCACAATTAGGGGGACACCGCCAAGTTTGTGTTTGTTTGGTTTTTGCTTCTAAAATATTGGGCACCTCGGTCTCGGTTTTCTTCCTTACAATGTGGCGCCCCCCTCCTGCACGCGCACTGCCACGACAAGTTCAGGGGTTTAGGTGGACGGTCGTCGGCCACCTACTGTGTGCAAGAGACGAATACAAGCGCAGACTGCTGTCCGCCAACTCCGTGGCGGGGACGGGTCAGACTGGCCGTCTTCCCAGTCTCCAGTGCGAGGGAAAAGCCACTTTCAGAAATATTATATAAAGTGTGCACCCCACGCTCGCGCGCGCACACATACAAATGGGTGCATACAAAACTGCTGAAATCTGAGTAAGGTGGGTGGATTGTATCAATGTCAATGTCATCGTCTCAACATCGGGGGAAACTCGGTGAAGGGAAACATGGGATGTCTGTGTATTATTTCTTACAACTGCATTTGGATCTACAGTCTCAAAATAGAAATTTAAAATAAACATATTTGAAGTGGCTTGGAGAAAAAAAACTCTTCTATGCTCTCCTATCCCTAGGCAAAATGGGAAAATATACCCAGGCGTGACCTGGAGTCTGTTGTCACCCACCCAATCCCCCAGAAACGATCTAAGTAAAAGCTCTGTGCTTTTATTCAAAGGGGGAGCTTCACAGTGCTACACACACACACACACACACACACACGCACACACACACACACCCCTACCTCACACACATCCCTTCCAACATGAACTCCCTCTCCTAAACTACTCTCCTATATATTTTTCCTAAAACTCTTCCAGAATTTCCATTGCAGAGCCAGCTGACTTCCATCCAGGGTAGGGCAAGACGGAGGATCACCTGGAGGAGTTGGTTTGTGCTGGACCCAGAAGGATAGAGCATTCCTTTATTCATTCGTTTGTTTATTTATTTATTTATTTATTTGGTTACTCTTCATTCAATGTTTTTAAAGCATCTGTTCTGTGCTGAGTCATGTGCTAGGTGCTGGGGACCCAGGGGAGAAAGATCAAATAAATAGGTTGAAAAACAGTGTGATAAGTGTTGTAATGGCTGTGGGAACCCAGGTTTAGGAGAGGAGAATATGGTAAGGACTTCATGGAAGAGGTGATACCTGAATGACGAACCCCTAACAAGAACGGAAAGATTCTCAACGCTGTTGACTTAATGCATTGAGGCTAGGAACGGAAGCTGTATTTTCCCTAAAGATCTTCGAATTTTTACTTCCCTAAAACAGACATGGGTTAAATTAATACTCAATAAACAGATTTAACAGTGTGTCTGAGGAAGATTTTTTTAAAGTAGCCAATTAGGCTACCTTTGGACATCCGTCTTACAGCTCTAAGTTTAGCAGTTAATAGTGGATATCCTTATTCCTCCTTGGTAACTGATGTTGAAGCCTTTCATGCGACTAAACCAAGATGTTTAAGAAAAAAAAAAAATCAATCTTCTCCACCCCAAAGATGTATTAATGATATACCTCAAAACACCACCAAGTAGGGCTTGATTGTATGCCGTTCAGGTTTCCCGCTAATGTATTTCATGCTCAGCTTTCACTTAGTTTGTGTTTTAATTATAATTACTGTGATTGGCTTGATAAATGCATCCCAGGAGCTAAGATCCCCAGTCCCAACGTTTTATTTCTGTGCAAAGGATGTTTTCGAGAAGGTGTTTTGCTTCAGGCAGCAGAAACTAGGCTCCATGCAATCTTAGTATAAAAAGAAACACTTTCTTCTGCAAACATCAGAGACCATCTGAGATGCTATGCTATTGTTTAGTTTCATAGAGGATGGTTTGGGAGGGCAGATGATAGAAAAAGAAATCGTTGGAGTTTCTTCCATCTATCTTGCATAACCACCTTAGTATCATTTTGCAGTGTGTCCCCTCAGGTGAGAGGAAGTGTGTAACTATGCTCAGACCTCCAGAATCCTATTTTATGTGTGAAGATATGTTTGTCATTCAGAAATAAGCTCTTGGAAACCCAAATGCCCCGGCTTCTGAGGGCTGCCGCACTGCAAGACCTGGAAAAACCCTGAGTACACAACTTGGCCTTGGTTGCATACTGCCCTCTTCAGAGGGAAAATATTATTCTCCCATGCGTGCAGCAGGCTTCCGTTTGCTTTCTTCACCAAAGGCAGTTTTAACTGTTCATGAATATTCCCCAGCGCTGGCCAATTAATGCCCTTCCCTTAGGAATGTTCCTGGAAACTTGAACACACTGGAGCAGTTGAAAAGACAGAGGGAAGAAGAGTAACTTGTGTTGGACATTTTTCCTTCCTGCCTGCCTGCCTGCCTGCCTGCCTTCCTTCCTTCCTTCCTTCCTTCCTTCCTTCCTTCCTTCCTTCCATCTCTCCCTCTCTCTCTCTTTCTTTCTCTAGACAGGGTCTCATTCTGTCACCCAGGCTAAAGTGCAGTGGCATGATCATGGCTCACTGCAGCTTCCACCACCAGGCACAGTAATCCTCCATCTCAGCCTCCTGGTTAGCTGGCACTCCTATACCCGGCTAATTTTTTGTAGAGACAAAATTTTGCCATGGTGCCCTGACTGGTCTCGAACTCCTGGACTCAAGCAATCCATCCACATCAGCCTCCCAGAGTGCTAGGATAACAGGTGCGAGTCACCATGGCAGGCCTGAACTGTGGTTTAGTTCCTATGTGTTAGTTTTAACCAAGAAGTTGAGCTGCACTCTGGATACCAGGCAGAAAATCATGAATCCAGTCTCAGAGCTTCCCTTCAACTAGTTATGTGGCAAAGGGACTTCACCTTTGATCTGTAAAATGAGGTCCCCAAACCTCCTGCCTCCCCACAAGACAACTGTGACCTGTATGTTTCATATTCTGTGCAACAAATGGAAACATGCTGCAACTCACAGAGTACCATATAGTGTGAGTGATTTTCCTCTTCCTTACGGCAATCTTAAAAAGCCTTTTGCTATTACGTATTTCATAGTCACTGGCGGTGTCTCTCTTTTCCTTTTATCCTCTGGAATGTACCATTAAAAGCAATGGAGATGGATTTGAAATGGGACATACAGAAAAATAAAGCTAATGTTTATTGAGTGTCAAACTGTTTTAAACACTTGTATTTTAACTCATTCTATCCTCCCACTACTCTGTAAGGGAGATACCATCACCATCACCACCATCATCATCATCATGCTCCTGGTAAAATAGACAGGACATTGAGACATAGAGAAATAACCATACCCAAGTTTATAGAAGTCGTGAATGGAAGTGTTGGAATTTGAACCCAAACACTCTGGCTGCAGAGCTCCTATTTTGAACCCCTGTGCTGTGTGGTCCCCCCAGTGTTTGGCTCAGAAATGCTGAACTGTCTCAGTATCTCTGCTGGGGTTGGTATGAGGACCACATTTTCCCATGGATGGGAATGGTATGAGGGTCACACTTTCTCTAGAAAATGTAACTGGGGCTGAGTGTGGTGGCTCACGCCTGTAATCCCAGCACTTTGGGAGGCTGAGGTGGGTGGATCACGAGGTCAGGAGTTCAAGACCAGCCTGGCCAAGATGGTGAAACCCCGTCTCTACTAAAAATACAAAAATTAGCTGGGCATTGTGGTGCATGCCTGTAATCCCAGCTACTTGGGAGGCTGAGGCAGAAGAATCATTTGAACCCAGGAGGCGGAGGTTGCAGTGAGCTGAGATCATGCCACTAGACTCCAGCCTGGGCGACAGAGTGAGAATCCATCTCAAAAAAAAGAAAAGAAAAGAAAGAAAAAAATGTGTCTGGGAACATCAAAGGTTAAAACAAGCTACATGCAAACAATTCCTGTTTCGTAAGCTGACATTTTGTGGCGACAGGAACGAACAGGGGTTTAGTCAAGAAGATGTCATTGGGAGAGATGGAGATGGAGAGGATCTGGGGACCCCCAGCGTTCTCAGCCTGATTGCAGGAGGAGTAAGAGGCTCAAGGTTATCTGATGCTGAGTGTCATGAGGAATATTTTCCAGCTCTGGGATCCCTGGAGAAAGGACCTTAGCAACTGGAGTTACCACTTCTGCTCCAGGACCACAACGTTTCTCTTCCCTGCAATGTCAGTGGCAGTGGTATCGGCAATGAAAAGAGAAGCAGTCACTCCTATGAGTGGTAGATAATGCAGACAATATTGATGGAAGTGCAGGGAGATAAAAGAGAGGCAAGAAAAAGAACACAAAAACATCGCAAAAAGAGGAGAGATACCGGTATTTATCTTAGCCTACGTGTAATCTCCTGAGTCTGTTTCATCATCACGGAGAATCGTATGATATTTATGCAAGAAAGGGAGTTAGAGCACAGAGTTGATCTCCAGGTTCAAATCCCATCTCTGCTATTCACGACCTTTGTGACCTTGGGCAAATCATGGAGGGCTTTTGTACCTGAGCTCCCTTACCTCTAAAACAAGGACAATGGTGCTGTCATCTGTGTTACTGCAAATATCGATTGTGCTCTTATATACAAAGTGTTTTTCAATATGCCTTGCACATATTAGGTGCTCCTACAATGCTTGACATACATCTCAAAGCTCTTAGCACGTGAGAGCACCTCAAGGGCAAGGCCATGGCTCCTTTATCTCTCTGTGTCCAGTGCTCAGCCCAAGGATGAGCACACAGTAGATGCTCAATAATAATTTGCTGAATGGTTCCTTAGACTCCTCCCTCTCCCACTCTTGTGTTACACATGGGACACGCAGGGGCCAGAGAAGGTTGCTGTCTTGCCCATAGCACTGCCAGTAGACCGTGGTGCCTGTCCCAGGCTTTTTCCTAAAGGAAAATATATTGAGTGATTGCAGTGAGCTAAGCGCTCTATAGGCATTGTTGCTCTTAATCCCCAGGATCCTTTGAAAATACTATTGTTTCCTCCACTATACAGATGAGGAAACTGAGTGTCCAAGCTATGAGTTGGTTCTCAAAAGTCTATTCTCTGACTGCATCTTATGGTAACACAGGTAGAATCGATGCCAATTTCTCTTATACAGCTTTGGAAGGAATAGCAGACTATTATGATAGCAAAACTAAATTGCAGGGAGCTGATTTGTGGGCTGGAAAGAGGCAGAACAGTGGAGGCGACATTATCATGCATGCTGTGCTGTAATCCGATTGCTACGAAGTCTGTTAAGAGCTTCTTAAATCAGGGGATTAGGTATTGGTTACACTGGGACACTCACACCAACACCAGCTCGGTTCTGATTAGAGATGCCCTTAGCAAAATCATTCTTGCCATGTACACATCAGCATGGTTCACTGAAGCATCCATTCATGCACTCACTCCATTCATTCATTCAGAAGGTACTTAGGTCCTTCTGCTCTGCCAGACTACATTCCGGGGATTCAGCAGGAGGAGCAAGACCACCATGGTCCCTGCCCTCCTGGAGCTGACGGTCAGGAGCTGTCTCATTGTGTGCATCAAATGTGATGATGAGTGGCTGGATGCAAGCATTGTGAGGTGTGAGGTGAGGGTTCCAGGCAAGGCTTCCCAGCTGGCATCCTCTAATCTGAGCCTCAGCTTCCCACCCATTTCAGCATCAGAGCACCATGGTCAGTACTGCAGATGGACTTGGTCAAATAATCCCTGCTTACTAACATTGGAGGAATCACATCATCTCTCTGAGCCTCAGTTTTTTCATCTATTAAAAAAAACAGCAAAATGGTGAAATCCTGTCTCTACTAAAAATAAGAAAATTAGCCGGGCGTGGTGGCATGTGCCTGAAATCCCAGCTACTCAAGAGGCTGAGGCAGGAGAATCGCTTGAATCAGGGGGTTGGAGGTTGCAGTGAGCCAAGATTGCTCCATTGCCCTCCAGCCTGGTGACAGAGCGAGACTCTGTCTCAAAAAAAAAAAGCAGGTGGGGAGTGGCTGGAAGTTTAGTGAAGAGAACTCATGTAAAGCACATTGTACAGTGGCTTGGAACTGTGCAATGGAAACAGAAAGATGGAACAAGGGGCAGCTCTGGGCTGGTTATAAGTACAATACGTTGAAAAATTTGCTCCTTTGCTTTGCCTATCTATATAGCTCCCATCAAGCTTTTTATTTAATAGTGAGGTGTCTCACTTTCCGTGGAATTGCCTCATTTTCTCACTGCTCCTTAAGGAAGCTTTTTGCTTGGTTTTGTTTTTAACTTTAGTCTTCAGGGCATTGTGAAAATGTAATGTGGGACCCTCTGGATACTGTTGGTCAAGTTCCTTCTCTCCAGCCTGTCTTTCCATTTGCACAATGAGGGGATTGGAGGTGGTGGTCTGCAGCCCTCTCTAGCTAAGGATTATGTTTTTGTTTCTGTAGCAGAGGAGGAGGTAGGGGAAAGGAAGAAGAGAGGGACAGGGGGTGGAGTGGTGGGGTGTGAAACATTTTCTGGGAGTTCTGGGCTGATGCAAATAGAGAATTCTGTCCCTGGCTCCACAGCTGACTGATGACTCTTCCTCTGACTGGTTTGGAGCTCCTAATGTCTCTTTGTCTCTGGGTTCCAAATAGCAGCTAATGGTCCGAGCTGCCTTTCAGCCAGCTTTGTGATTTTTGCTTTTGACTTTGACCATCTTCAAAGACACTCAGCAGACATTGCTATTACATTTACAGGGCCCAGCTTGCCCAACTACTTGGCAAATTGTGTCAAAGAATCTATAACTGTTACAGAAGAATGCTTTCTGTCTGCATTCTTCTTTATTCCTTGGAAATATAATACTCTCATTGACCTTCTGTGAAGGTCACAGTAAATGGAGTTTCAGCATCCTAAAATTATAGTCTTTTTTTAAAGCCAGGTGGAACCTTAAAGATCTATTCACCTTTTTCATTCAACAAACAGTTTATCAAGTGCCTACTATGTGCCAGGCACTGTGTGTGGGCTGAAAGAGCTGAACTCTAGTTCTTGTTCTCATGGCTCTCGTCTAAGTGGTAGTAACATATAAAGAACAATACTGGCTATGTGCTGTAATACAGTGTATCAGTCACCTAAAGCTATGTAACAAATTGTTACTCACTTGACTGCCTAAACGATATGCATTTATTACATCACAGTTTCCATGAGTTAGGAGTCAGGGCATGGGTTAGCTGCTTCCTCTGCTCAGGATCTCGCAGGGCTGCAATCAAGGTGTTGGCAGGGCTAGGTTCTCATCTGAAATCTTCACTTGGGGATGATCCACTTCCAAGCTCATGCATTCGATGGCAGAGTCCATCTCTGTGACAGTATGACTGAGGGCTCACCTTTTTCCCGGATGTTGGCTGGAGGCCACTCTCTATTCCAAGAAGTTATTCACAATGTTTTGCCATGTGGTCCGCACATGTTAGTTGACTCCTTGAAAGGTACAAGGGGGTCTCTCTCTCTAGTCTGCTAAGATAATACCTTATACAACATCCTGCAATCACAGGAACAACATCCCATTGTCTTTGCCACATAAAGTAACCTAAGCAAGGGAGGGCCTTCGTATCACCTTTACCGCATTCTATGGGTTAGAAGCCTGTCTGCCTACACTGAAGGGGAGGAGAACATACATGGGTGTGACTCACTGGGCTGGGGGTCCCCTTAGGGTGTGTCTATCATGCAGAAAATGTCACAGACACACATTTTTTGTGTGTCTATCACACAGAAAATGTCCAAGTATAGCAAGTGCCCAGAGGAAGAAGCAACAGATTCTTCCAGGTGAGGTCAAAAAGACTTCCTGAGGCCTGGCCCAGTGGCTCACGCCTGTAATTCCAGCACATTGGGAGGGTGAGGCAGGTGGATCACCTGAAGTCAGTCTGGCCAACATGGTGAAACCCGGTCTCTACTTAAAGTACAAAACTTAGCCAGGCATGGTGGTGGGCATCTGTAATCTCAGCTACTCAGGAGGCTGAGGCAGGAGAATCGCTTGAATCTGGGAGGTGGAGGTTGCAGTGAGCCAAGATCTCACCTCTGCACTCCACCTGGGTGACAAGAGTGAAACTCTGTCACAAAAAAAAAAAAAAAAAAAAAAAAAAAAGGACTTCCCGAAAGAGGGAACACTTGAGTGAGTAAAGGGTCACCAGGTGGGCAAAGTGGGGAGGACACTCTAGGCAGAGAAACAGCATGAACAATGACATAGAGGCAAAAAAGAATGCAGTAAGTTCAGGAAATGAAGAAAGTCCAGCGTAACCAGATGTAGCAAACACATGGCCAGAGATTTGACTGCAGAGGGGCGGATTATGACAGACATGGAATGCTGGGCTAAGCAATTTTCATCTTATCCTAAGAGCAACAGAGAACCATCCATTGGCAGGTGCAGGTTCTGATTTTTCCTGAGGGAGTATCAGGCACCTTCTCTAACAGCTCTGAAAGATTTATAGATGCACTTGTACTCCATAAAGATCCACAGTGACAGTGGCACTCCTTCAGGAGTCTGATAGACATCAGAGCTTGCTAAAAATATGTCGGAGCCACCACAGCGTACCAAGACACAGACTGTTTATGCTGGAAGAGGCTGTCAAAATCCACATAGGCCAATGACTGCCTTTTCTCCTCACCGCAGTTTGATGCAGGTTGGCAGGTGTGGCAGACAACAGACTCAGACAGCCTAGGGTTCAAATCCTGGTTCTGCCACTTACTGGCTTGAAAGACCTTGAATGACTGACCCCTCTGGCTCTATTTCCTCAGCCATTCAATGAAGATAATAGAGGATGCAGTGAAGAGGAAATACAGTTATATATGCCAAGTACTCATTTGGCATACAGCATATGTGTTAGTTTGCTAGGGCTGTGTATTAGTCCATTCTTGCACTGCTATAAAGAAATACCTGAGGCGGGGCATGGTGGCTCACACCTGTAATCCCAGCACTTTAGGAGGCCAATGAGGCAGATTGCCTGACCTTGGGGGTTCAAGACCAGCCTGGGCAACATGGTGAAACCCTGTCTTTATAAAAATAAAAATAAAAAAATTAAAAAGAAATACCTGAGACTAATTTATAAAGCAAAGAGATTTAATTGGCTCATGGTTCTGCAGGCTGTACAGGCCTTCTGGGAAGGCCTCAGGAAATTTACAATCATGGTGGAAGGCATAGAGAAAACAGGCACATCTTACATGGCTAGAGCAGGAGGGAGAGACGGGGGAAGGTGCTACACACTTCTAAACACCCAGATCTCACGAGAACTCTTATCATCAGAACAGCACCAAAGGGACGGTACTAAACCATCCGTGAAAGATTCACTCAGATGATCCAATCACCTCCCACCGGACCCCGCCTCCAACACTGGGGATTACAACTGAACATGAGACTTGGGTGGGGACACAGATCCATACCCTACTGGGCTGCCGTAATGAAATGCCACCACCTGGGTGACTTAAACGCAGACATTTATTTTTTCACAAATCTAGAGGCTTGAAGTCCAAGATCAAGGTGTCAGCAGGGTTGGTTTCTTCTGAGCCCCCTCTCCTTGGTTTGTAGACAGCCTTCTCTCTGCGTCTTCACATGGTCTTTTGCCTGTTTATGTGCCCATGTCTGTGCCCAAATTTTCTCTTCTTATAAGTCACATTGGATTAAGGCTCACCCTAAAACATCATAATTACCTCTTTAAAGCCCTTATCTCCAAATACAGTTACATTCTGAGACCCTGGGGGTTAGGACTTCCACGTATGAATATGAGGTAAGACAGGACATAATTCAGCTTATAATAGTATGTATATTCCCAACTAACGTTAGATGCTTCCTCCTCTACCCCCAATTTGTGAAAATCTTTATGTCCCAATTCCAGCCATGACTTCTCAGGCACTCCCATCCTGTTTATTCTATGCAAACTAGTTTGTGTCATCGAAAACCTTCCGGAAGGACATGCATTTGCTCCTTGCTCTGTAAATGACAAAAAAATAAATAAATAACAAAAACAGCAACAACAGCCCTGGGGCTATCCTAACGCTGTTGGAACGTGCCTAAGCAATCACTTGAATAATCTTTCTCTAATGTAATCCAGTGGCAGTAATTTTCTGGAACACACCATTACAAGGGAGCAGTATGATCTCCAGGGCTTTTTGTTGTCTAATTAAAAGGCACTGTAGCAAGAAGGCGATGGCAGTTGCATTTCAGAATCACATTCCTCTGATTTTGGAGTTGGAGAAAATGAGGATTTTTTTACTGGACTGTGGGGAGGTTAGGAAGGGTGGCCGGCCCAGGGAGACTGTGGAAGCTTTTGCTGGTCATGTGGCAAAGGCTTTGTGCCACTGTTTTTTGCTTGTCAAAAAAAGCCAAGGTCACTTCACTGGCAGGGAGTCCTCTTTCTTTCTAAGTGATGGACAACGAAAGCCTGACCATGGACTGAGATGCGGGAATTTCATGGGGCGAGGGTGGCTGCTGATCCATTTTCAAAATTAACTCCTTCATCAGCACTGTCTTATTGAACATTTATTAGGTGTTAATAGTGGGCATAAAAGTAAAAATAATTGGCATTTATAAATATCTAATAGATTGCGCGTCCTTTTTTTAAAATTTTTTTTTAGAGACCGGGTTTCACCATGTTACCAGGATGATCTCGATCTCCTGACCTCGTGATCCACCCACCTTGGCCTCCCAAAGTGCTGGGATTACAGGCGTGAGCCACCACACCTGGCCAGATTGCAGGTTCTTAATGTGGGGCTTATGGCTTCAGAGCATCTGTAAAGTCTCAGAAATTATGCACCATATTTGTACATGTGTGCATATCAATGTTTCATTTTTCTAAATTCTGTAGTCCATGACCAAAAACATTAAGACCTCCTTATTCTAAATAACACTTGCTTCAATTAATTGAGCGCTTACTTTATCATATACATTATGTTCCTTTCTTTGTTTAAGACTTATATCAGTTCTCCAAGATTTCTGTATCATCCCCGTTCAACAGATGAGGAAACTGAGGCTGGGAGGCTAAGCTTTTAAAAGGCAAAACTTGAGTTTCATCCATTCATACAACAAACTTTTATTGAATATCCCTGCTCTAAAAGGACAGTTAGGCAACTGCAATAGAACGAGGTGGGTGCTCCAATAGAGGAAGGCAGATGGGGCAGGGAGGGGGCACCTGACCCAACAAAGAGGCTGGAAGTCAGGAAGGCTTCCTGGAGGAGTGAATGCCTGCACTGAGTCTTAAGGACAAGGCAGGTAAAAGAGCTGGGAAGGGGACTCCAGAAGTGAAGACTAACACACGTCTGGGAGTGTGCCAGTTCAAGAAGGGGGAGAAACACAGATCTGACCAAGGTCACTTTTTTTCTGGCAGTAACCTTATTCAACCAATAAACCTCGGAAACAATACTCAGCCTCACTTGTGATCAGAGAGTTGCAAGTTAAAACAACATTGAGATACCATTTCGCACATACCAGACTGGCAGAATCAAAATAACTGACATTACCAAGTATTGGCAAGGCTGTGGTGCAAAAAGAATGTGCTTATGGGGCAGGTGGGAGTGGAAATTGGCACGACCGCTGTGGAGAGCTGCTTGGCAGTATCTAGTAGACTTGAAAAATGCCAACTCTAGACCTGGCAGCTCTGTATCTTGGTATATTTCCTGGAGGAAACTCTTACACATTTGTACCAGACATGGGTCCATTGGTTTCTGCTATGTAACAAACCATCCCAAAAAGCAGTGTCTTCAACAACCATCACTGGTTTAGCTCACACTTCTGTGGGCCAGCTGGGCTCTTTCATGGGTCCGCAGTCAGTTGGAGGCTCAGCTGGGAGCTCAATGATCTAGGAGGCCCTTACTCACTTGCCTGTCAGTTCTCTGGCAATTGGCTGGGGCTACAGGAGCAACTGGCCCACACATCCCTTGTCATCCAATTCCATGTCACAGTTAACACTTTTGCCTGGAAGATAGGAGATGCCTTGAATAAATGGGAGCTGGAATCACACTTTCTGCAGGATGAACTGATAACATGAATTAGAAAAAGGGAAACTTCAATTGCTTTTCTTTTCTTTGTAACAGCTTTATTGGAGTATTATTCATGTACCATACAATTTACTCACTTAAAGTATATAGTTCTGTGGTTTTTCGATATATTCACAGTTGTGCAATTTTAGAACATTTTCATCACCCCAAAAAGAAGCTCCATACCTTCTAGCCATCATCCCCCATAATCAATGCCCCACGCCTAAAATGCCACTTACTTCTTGTCTCTAGAGATCTGCTTATTCTGGACATTTCATACAAATGGAGTCATTCAATATGTGGCCTACTGTGACTGGCTTTTTTTTTTCTGTTGTTTATTTGTTTTGAGATGGAGTCTTGCTTTGTAGCCCTGGCTGGAGTGCAGTGGCATATTCTAGGCTCACTGTAACCTCTGCCTCCCAGATTCAAGCCATTCTCCTGCCTCAGCCTCCTATGTAGCTGGGATTACAGGCACCTGCCACCACATCGGCTAATTTTTGTAATTTTTTTTTTTTTTTTAATTACAGATGGGGTTTCACCATATTGGCCAGGCTGGTCTCTAACTCCTGACCTCAAGCGATCCCTAAGTGCTGGAATTACAGGCATGAGCCACTACACCCAGCTGTGACTGGCTTCTTTCACTTAGCGTAGTGTCTTCAAGGTTCATCTATGTTGTAGTATGTATCGGAACTTGATTCCTTTCCACGGCTGAATAATATTCCATCATAGGTCTTTGCCACATTTTGTTTATCTCTTCATCACTTGATGGACATCTGGGTTGTTTTCGCCTTTTGGCTACTATGAATAATGCTGCTATGAATATTAATGTATAAGTTCTTGTGCAGACAAATGTTTTCATTCCTCTTAGTTATACACCTAGGAGTAGAACTGCCAAGCTGTTTAACCTTTGTTAACCGTAGATACTTGTATGGTTAACAATTTGGAGAACTGCTAGACTGGTTTCCAAAATGGCTGCAATAAGCCTTAGAGTTTAGAGCCTTCAAGAGTCAACCTTTTGAGGCCTTTTAATCTAACACGTGCTTGTGTGACTTTTAGTTTCTTCTTTGTTGTTATTGATGTTTTTCTTTCTTTGTCAGCTTTTTACCAGCCAGCACTGAGATGCGATGTGGCTTCAGGCCCAGGAAAACTCACAGTTTTGGGGCAGCTCTGTCTATTCCTCCCTTTAGGCTCCGAGGCCCTGACAAGACTGACGTACTGCAGTCCCTCCCCTGCACACTTTCGCTGGCTCTTGGGGAATCTTTCTGTTCCCAGTTCCGTTTTGTTCCTGTTTCCTCTGCTGTAGAGCCTTCCTTGGCTCTGCCCTCTCCTCCACTCCACCTGGCCAGGGGAGGAGGATTCCTGGGGGATCATCCAACCAAATCTCCATTTCTTGCTGGGGACTCTAAGGCAAGATAGGGGAGTTGTGGTGTCCTAGGTCAGAAAATAAGTTGATGGTAGAGTTTGACAGAATTCCGTTTCTTTTTTTCTTATTATTATAGAAGTAATGTGTGCTTATTGTATAAACATTTGAAAATAGATGTAAATAGATGCAAAAAGAATAAAAAAACATTTTTTCTTTGAAAAACATCACTCCTAATTCCCCTTACTATGGAAAATGGATGCAAACATGTTGGATGTATAGCTTTTATTTATGTAATTATTCATTCATTTATTCAGTGTGATACTGTGATTTAGAATAAGAAATATATTTTTTGGTCTTTGACCACAGTTCCTGACACGGAGCTGCTAATCCCTTAGAATTTCCTGGATGATGGAAGCATATTTTGTTCTAATGAGGCAACTCTTGGTGGGTTTCTGAATAGAGGTGGTCACCAGAAAGATGAAACCGTGATTAGAAGCTCAGAACTTTAGGCCTCACGCCACCTACCCCCGTCCCCCAGGAAGGGAAGAGGAGCTGGAGACTGATTTAATAATCTACCATGTGATAAAACCTCCATAAACATCCCTGAACCATGGGGTCCAGAGAGCTTCCAGGTTGCTGAACACACGAAGGTTCTGGAAAGGTGGCAAGTCCAGAGAAGATGCGGAAGTGCTGCCACCCTTGCCCACACACCTTGACTTGCGTACCTCTCCCTCTGCTGTTTGTTTGTAACCTTTGTAACATCCTTCATAAAACACCGGTAAGCATAAGTACGTGTTTCCCTAAGTTCTGTAAGCAGCTCTGGCAAAGATAAAAACCGAGGAGAAGGTTGTAGGAACCTCCGATTTACAGCTGCTTGGTTGGAAGCGCAGGTGATGATGTGGACGTGTGACTGGTGTCTGAAGTGAGTGGCAGTCGTGCAGGACTGCACCCTTAACCTGTGGGTGTGTGCTAACTCTACACAGATAGTGTCAGAATGTAATTGTATAGTAGCTGTCTGTGTAGGGAAAATCCTCACATATCTGGGGCCACAGGAGTGTTAACTGTGAATATAAAGAACAGTTCATTTTTTTCTATACACATTCAGCAACAGTTTATTGGGTGTCAATTGCTAAGTACTTTACCAAACCCTGGGGACTTTTTTTTTTTACATATGTAGGCATGTAAATATATACATCTTTCCCTACATAAAAGATATTATCATTATATATATTATATATAGTTTGAACGTCTCTGCCATATCAACAATATGTGGTCACTCTTCTTCTATGGCAATGCAAATTCATCTATATCATTCTTAATGACGATATATTATGTATCATGATTTCTTTAAGCAATCATGATAATCATGATAGTGTTTTTGGACATTTCAATATTTTAACTTTCTCTTATTGTCAACATAGCTCTAACAGTCTTCTGTCTTCTTAACCCTTCGGATAAATTCACAGAAACATAACAGCTCACCAAGTCTATTCTTTTTTAAAGGCTCTTATTGATACTTTCTGCCAATACCCATCAAAAACACTTCACAGGTAGAGTCTCCCTCCAGGAGGATATGAGAGTGCCGCCTATACCCACTTGTCATGAACATTCTGCTAAGCCCTGGGGAACTTATTCTTTTTATTATTTTCCAATTTGAAAAGCAAAGAAAGAAAAAATAGTTGCGTGTGTTTCCTAAGGCTACCGTTAACAAAGTACCATGAACTGTGTACTGAAAATAACAGAAATTTATTCACAGTTCTGGAGGCTAGAATTCGAAATGCAAGGTAGCAGCAGGGCCATCCTGCCTCTGAAATCTGCATAGAAATAATACTTTGTGTCTTCCTAGCCTCTGGTGGCTTGCTGGTAATCTTTGGCGAGCCTTGGCTTGCAGCTGCCTTACTCCAATCTCTGCCTTCATGTCATTCGGCTTCCTCCCTGAGTGTACCTATCTTCACAAGGCCAGCTTCTTATAAGACACTCATTGGCCGGGTGCGGTGGCTCATACCTATAATCCCAGCACTTTGGGAGGCCAAGGCGGGTGGATCACCTGAGGTCAGGAGTTCGAGACCAGGCTGACCAACATGGTGAAACCCCATCTCTACTCAAAATACAAAAATTAGCCAAGTGTGGTGGCACATGCCTGTAATTCCAGCTACTTGGGAGGCTGAGGCAGGAGAATCTCTTGAACCTGGGAGGCAGAGGTTGCAGTGAGCTGAGATTGTGCCACTGCATTCCAGCCTGGGCAACAAGAGCAAAACTGCATATGAAAAAAAAAAAAATAAAGCCAGTATGTTGAATTAGGAGCCAGCTCTACTCCAGTATGATCTCATCTTAGCTGCATCTGCAATGACCCTATTTGCATATTTCCAAATAAGGTTACATTCTAAGGTACTGGGGGTTAGGATTTCAGCATATCTTTTTCACTTTCTTTGGCGAAGGAAGATACAGTTCAATCCTAATATTGGTATTGCATGACTTCAATATTTGTTTTGTGTCCCAGCTACTCAGGAGGCTGAGGTGGGAGGATCACTTGAGCCCAGGAGTTTGAGGCCAGTCTGGTAATATAGTGAGACCCTGACTCTTAAAAAAAATGTTTTTTGATTACTGAAAAAATTGAGCATTTTTCCATACATACCTTTGTTAATTTTTCTACAACAGTGTTTGTCTTTTATTTACTTACAAGAACTCTTTACATAATAAAAATACTCACACCTAAGCCCTAGGCTCTTTTCTTCTTTTATGCAATCTCAAACACAGCAAAATGCGTCCAGACTTTGGAATATTTGTAAAATTGTCAGAGTATGACTTGCCCTGGATACCACTCTCTGCCTACTGGTATAGGGCGAGAATCCTCTCCTTAGGGCCCCAGGTAGGGAATGTGACATTTGTGACTTCTGTATTAATCAAAATACGCTAGATTATGCTACATTTAAAAAAAAGTGACCCGAAGACTATACTTTCAGGGATCATTTCTATAGTTTGTTACTAGAGAAGTTTCTCTGAATGTGTAGAGCACTAAAAAAAAAAAAAAAAAAAAAAATGACCCCAGAAATCTTGGTGGGTCACCCCACAAAGATTTATTTCTCACTCAGACTACACATCCATTACAGGTTGGCTAAGACTCTGCCCTGCACCATTACTCCAAAACCCAGGCTCCCATTGGCACTCCCATCTGGGCAATTAGCATCAGGAAAACAGAAACCACACTATGACTTTAACAGAGAGAATTTAATATAGGAAATTGTTTTCATGAACACTAGAGGACTGAAAAGTCAAATGAGAATGGTCAGGGAACACTAAGGGTTAACTGCAGGAAGGAAAGATCAATCCTAAGCAAAGACCACCCCTGGATTTGGGGGAATGAAGGGAAATTGGGATGATCAGAGCCTAGCAACTTAGAGGCAGGGCTGGCCACACAGAGCTGGTACCCAGATCTCTGAAGAGGGGGGAGCTGCTCAACTGGTACCGGCACCTCACAGGTGGTGCAATAAGGCTCGCTTTGGGAGGGCTGGAAACTGGAACCAACTCCTAGTGCCAGGAGGAAGGGCTGTTGCTATGGAAACACTGAGAGGATCGGCAGGCAAACAGGAGTGAGCAAGACTCTTCTCCCCCCTCCTTTGCTTGCGGCCTCCCGCCATGCTCACTAATGGCAAAACCAAAGGGAGCACTGGACAAAAGAACCTCAGCATGGCAGAGTAGAATATAGAAGAGTGGACAGAGCTAGCCATATGGCAGAGGGAAGGGGAGTGTGATGAACCAGGCACTGTTCTGCAAGTGTCCATCAGAAGTGACACCACCCACATCCACTTGGTCAGAGTAAGTTAGGGGGCTAAGCCCTGCTGTCAATAGGCAGGAGAATATTATTCTCTTCCATAAAGGAGCCTCCAATATTATGAATGGTAAGTACAGAACAGTCAACCACAACTTCAATTCCGCCCCCAGATTCAAACAGGCCTTCACCTGGTGAACATCTATGTGCTCAGCTGTAGCTGGAGCTTCCTCCTATGGCCAGTGCCTGATTCGAAAGTACTCTGAGGTTTTGTTGCTCAAGGCATGGTCCAGCAGCAGCAGCCTCACCTGGGATCGCTGGAGAAATGCAGACTCTCAGCCCCACCCCAGATCTACTGAATCAGAAACTGCATTTGAACAAAGTCCACAAGTGATTTGTATGCATTCAAGTTTGAAAAGCTCTTCTCTCTTGAGCCTGAACCAGAAGGAGAGTATGCCTTGCACATAAGCCTGGGCAGGGTTTTTTTTTTTTTCCCCAACCCACTTGTATCGGCGGCCTTGAATTACAATCAGTCTCTCTTAGATTCTGGAGTTAACTTGAGAGTTCATCTTAGTTTCCTACATTAATGGAAATTTTCTTTTTTTCTCTTTTTTTCTGCCTAGTCATAACGATTTAGTGAAAAGTTGGGAGGGACCACATTGGGGATCACTAGTCATTTGCTGCTTTTTTGCAATTTCTCAGCTTCCAAGTCCGTAGCTCTAACTTGCCTGGTCCCTGGTTTGTAACTTCACTGGAATGCCATTCCTTTAATCCTTTGTAGAAGCTGAGGGTTGTGTTAATTTCCTAGGACTCCTGCAACAAATCACCACAAACTCGGCCACTTAACACAAAAGACACTTATTCTCTCACACTTCTGAATGCTGCAAGTCCGAAATCAAGGTGTCAGCAAGAGAACGCTTCCTCTGAAGGCTCTAGGGAAGAATCCCTCCTTGCGTCTTCCCCAGCTGGTAGCTCCTGGCAATCCTCGGCTTCCCTTGGCTTGCAGCTGCATCCCTCTCATCTCTGCATCAATCTTCACACGGCCATCTTTCCTGTGTCTCTGTGTGTGTCCTGCCCTCTTCTTATAAAGACACCAGTGACTGGATTTATGACCTACCTTAAATCCAGGATGATTTCATCTCTAGGTCTTAAACTAATTATATCTGTAAAGACTCTATTTCCAAATAAGGCCATCTTCTGAGGTTCCAGGTGAACATAGATTCTGGGGGTCCCTATACAACCTGCTACAAGGGTGAATGCCTGTTGTCCCTGGGACTTACTCCTCCAAGACCCAAATCCCAATGCTGGCTCCATGGTTCTGCCATAGGGATCCCCCTGAGTACCCTGATCTCTTGCTCTATGTGAGGCACGGCAGTGACATAAGCCAAGTGTTTTCCCTGCAGCTGGGATTGCACTAAACCACAAATCCAAATGCTGCAAAATAATTAAAAACAAATAACTTTGCCTTTATAGCATGCAAATCCATGGATGTCTACAGCAATTGACTGTACAAAACCAATTATTTTAAAACAGTGCTTTCAATTTTTCATATGCTGTGGATTCTCCTTAAAGCAGCAGCCTTAGGCAACTTATAGTGGATGAACGAATGGGTGGCTGGAAGGCTGGATGGATGAATAGATGATTGGATAGTCAGATGAATGGATCTGTGAGAGGTTGAATGTAGGGGCGATGGATAGAAAGATGGATGGATAGATGGAAAGAAACATGGATGGATGGATAGAAAGATGGATGGATGGATAGAAAGATGGATGGACGGATGGATAGAAAGATGGATGGATGGATAGAAAGACGGATGGATGGGTAGAAAGATGAACGGATAAATAGGTGAATGGATAGATAGATAAATGAATCTGTGGGAGGATGAATGGATGAATGGAACAGTGAAATCTGTTAGTTATGTTGTTATGTTTCTTTGGTATCCTTTCCCCCTCTTCTGGGAATAGAATTCTTCTTTCTTAAGGATTACACATTTCCTGTGAATATGTGGGGCTGAACTTGACCTCTCACACTTCACCCTGGCCATATGTCTCAGGCCAAGATAATCAGACTATCCAAAACTTCTGGCCACAGAAATTGGTTTTAGTCCAGGACATGCAAGCAAGCCAGACCAGAGTCCTCCCTACTTTTTGGCTGGCGCCAGCAGCAAACAACCTCTCCTGCCTGGGTTGGTTAACTGCTAGGAGACTTGTTTAAGGCTACTGGAGGCTCTTTTACCTGCCGCAAGCAGAAAGTCTGAATGAGGATGGGAAGATGAGAGGTGGGAGAAGGGAAAAAGAAAAAGGGAGAAAGAGGAGGAGGGAAAGGTGGAAGAGAGGAAAGAAGAGGAGGAACAGGAGGAGGGGTACTAGAAACAGTCCAAGGCATAATTTAAGCCCCCAATGTGGGGAGCCAGTTCAACTCCTGGACTTTCCAGCTGCATAAGTCAATTTCTCCTTTCTCTGACTTAAGACAGATTGAGTTGTATTTCTTTCACTTATAACCAAGAGAATCTTATCAGTGCAGAATGAGGGAGTAAATAAATGAGTGAATGAATGATCAAATGAATGAATGAGTTCCATAAATATCAAACTGGTCAATGTTTTTTCCTCCCTTAAGAGCTAGACCTGCGAATATAAGGATTTAATGAGATGTCCCTGGTTTCTACTGGAGCCTCTCTGATTGCTTCCCTTATGTCTGGTGTTGATTCTAACTCTTGAAATGTAAATGAAAAATGAAAAGGAAAAAACAGCCAACTAAAAATAATAAATTTCTGGAGCTGACATTCTACTGTGGCTGCAGATTCCAAAGCTGGGAGTTATTATAAAAGAATGACTGAAACAAAAATCAATAAAATTTAAAATTCCCCCAAAGCCTTCTTCTCCACCTTCCCATCTCCATCCAATCTGAAATAGTGGGAGCAGGTAGACATGCAAATCTGACCACACATACCTATTCCCCCTCCCTTCCCCATCTCCTAGAACTTTTCCTTCATCCAGAACTTTCCAACAGCTTTTCAATGATTGACAACAAACATGTCTTGGGGGTTCATGGAAGTCTCTCCAGATGAGGTGATGCCTAAGCTAGATCTTGTAGACTGGGAAGGACCCCGGTACAGAAAGATGAAAAGGACTCTGGACATGGAATCTCAGCATGAGTAAAGTCACCAGTTGTGGGCAAATGTAGGCAGTGAAAATGGTCATAGTTGAGGATGAAGAAGTTACAGCAGTCAATTATGAAATTCCTTGTAAGCTGGGCACCGTGGCTCATGCCTGTAATCCCCATGCTTTGGGATGCTGAGGTAGGAGGATTGCTAGCCAGGAGTTCGAGATCAGCCTGGGCAACATAGAAAGACCTCGTCTCTACAAAAAATATAAAAATTAGCTGGGGGTGGGGGAGGGGGTGGCTGGGCATAGTAGCTCACACCTATAATCCTAGTACTTTGGGAGGCTGGGGCAGGTGGATCACTTGAGGTCAGGAGTTCAAAACCAGCCTGGCCAATATGGCAAAAGCCTGTCTCTATTAAAAATACAAAAATTTTCCAGGCATAGTGGCAAATGCCTGTAATCCCAGATACGTGGGAGGCTGAGGACGAGAATTGCTTGAACCCAGGAGGCAGAAATGCAGTGAGCCAAGATTATGCCACTGCACCCCAGCCTGAGTGACAGAGTGAGAATCTGTCTCAAAAAAAAAAAAAAAATCAGCCGGTGGTGGTGGTGCACACCTCCAGTCCCAGCTACTGAGGAGGCTAAGGCAGGAAGATTGAGTCAGCCTGGACGTACAGGATTACAGTGAACTATGATTACGCCACTTGGGGCGCCGCACTATGATTACACCACTGCACTCCAGCCTGAAAACGGAGTGAGACCTTGTCTCAAAAAAAATAAAAATAAATAAAAATAAAAGTATATGTAAATCCAGAATTTTTGTGTTTCTCCAATTGTCCTCCGTGGACCACCTGTAATGGGCTCTACAATGGGCTTTTAAACAATACCAGTCAGGGGACCCCGCTGCAAACCCACTTAGGAGAGGATCTGGTGGGGTGGGGTCACAGGTCTGAATTTGCATTAAGTGCCCCCAGGTGGTTCGGATGCTCCTCGAGGTTTGCAGGGAGAGTGTATCAATTAAGACTGTGTGTGACTTCAGTAGCAGAAACTGAGACGCAATTACTTAATGAGATCGAGGTTTCCTTTCCCCGCATAACAAGAAGTGTGGGGCTAGACAGTTCTAGGTTACTGTGGCTGCTCCAGGAAGTCCTCAAAAAAGCGGGGGTCCTTCTAGCTTACTGTTCCACCAAGCTTAATGCATGACTTTCCATTTCCTGGTGTCAAGATGACTTCTTCTCCAAGTATCAATCTGTGTGCCAGACAGAAAGAGGGACCCACAAAAGGTGCTTTGTTCCAGTTGAGTCCATCCCTTTTCAATCAGGAAAATCATAGCCTCCCAAGAAGCCCCAGACTGTAGATTTCTGCCTGCATCTCACTGCCCTAAGCAAAATTGGAAATCTACTAGAATAAAAAGGAGAGATTGGATATAAGGTGAATAGAAAGAAAGTGGGATAGGAAGCTATGAATGGCAGACCACAGGTGGATTTCAATCATCCTCTCTGCTGATAGAGGTTTGACAAGGAGCAAGGCAGAAGCAGAGGGAGCAGCTGGGGGCTGCTGCAGCCCATCAGGGAGAGATGACGATGGCCCGTGGATGATGACCTGCAGATGATGGCCTGCACAGGGTGGTGGCTCTGCTGATGGATTCAGGACATAGCAGGTCAAACTGACAAGACTTGATGGATGGTAC
This sequence comes from Sapajus apella, assembly GCF_009761245.1. NCBI lineage: Eukaryota > Metazoa > Chordata > Mammalia > Primates > Cebidae > Sapajus > Sapajus apella. The sequence goes on from NW_022437234.1 coordinate 150,916, forward strand.
GAGAACAGAATGAGGGAGGAAGCATAATGGGGAAAGATGTGCAGTGAAGGAAAGGAGGAAGCGGAGACCTTAAGGATGTCTGTAAGATTCCGGCTTCAGTCCCTGGAAATATGATGCCATTCATAATTGAGCTTGCAGTTAGAGAGAGAGAAGCAGCTGGAATTGCTGTGTTGTCTAGAAATATGAAATCTTGGCATCTCACGTCAGAGCTCAAACTACAGGGGTGACTGTGATAGTCAAGAAGCGTAAGGTAAGACAAGCAATGGACCACAGAGCTCCGTGTGCCCCACACCGCAGCGGCTCAGGTCACCAGAGAGATGAAAGCAGAACCATTTCAAATTTTCGTCGAAAACTTTCACCTGCAGGAAGTAGAAGCAGAATGTGCCAGGTTCCGAAGCCCACCCTCTCCCTGGCCCAGGGAGCCGCCAAGTTGTTCACTTCCAACCCTCCCTGGGAGACCAACTAAGATCTTCTCCTCTGGACGGGAAAAACAATAACAATAGCTAACACAGATTGAGTGCTGACTCGGAGCCATGTATTGAGTGCAATCATGTGTCACTTAATTCACACAACTGCTCTCATAGCTCCACTTCACAAATGAGGAAGCCAAGACTTGGGAAACACAGCTAGTCAAGGTCAACACCAGTAGACAAGCCCAGAAGTGACTCCAAAGTTGTAAATCTCCATCACTATGTGATACCACTTCCTAGCTTCTAGCATTTTCTGCCCTGAATTTCAATTATTTCCAGCCTTGTTTTATATCCCCTGTTTAACTGCAGCCATTTGAGATTAGATTATATTTTGGATCTTTTCTTAATAACTGTTGAATAGGCTAGGTGCCATGGCTCATGCCTGTAATTTCAACACTTTGGGAAGCTGAGGCAGACAGACTGCTGGATTCCAGGAGTTTGAGACCAGCCTGGGTGACATGGTGAGACCCCATCACTACAAAAAATGTACAGGTTAGCCGGGTGTGGTAGTGGCATGCACCTGTAGTGCCAGCTACTCAGGAGGCTGAGGTGGGAGAATTACCTGAGCCCATGAGGTCAAGGCTACAGTGAGCCGTGATCGTACCACTATACTCCAGCCTGGGTGACTGAGTGAGACCCTGTCTCAAAAAAAAAAAAAATACTGTTGAATAAAATAATTCATTCAGGCCTTAAATTACGGCCCTGGGTTTGAACACAGACATGCTCCCTGCCTGTCATGAATCCTTTCATATCTGATCAACCTTAATATACCCTTTAGGATTAGACTTAGTTCTTTTCAGTGTATAGATATTTGTGAAAATTCTGTTGGTGGTGATCTTGATTTCAGAGATGAAACAAGAGAAAATGTCAGTTGTTAATGAACTTCAAGTGCTATTATGAGAAACCAGTGTCCAAGTGGCTGCTGCTGATTCGATTGTAAAACTTTTTGTTCTTCACCTGTAATCCCAGCACCTTGGGAGGTCAAGGTGGAAAATTGCCTGAGGCCAAAGATTCAAGAACAGCCTGGGTAACACAGTCAGACCTTGTCTCTACAAAAAAATAAAAAAGAAAAAGAAAACGCTGGGCATGGTGGCTCATTCCTGTAATCTAAGCACTTTGGGAGGCTGAAGCATTAGGATTGCTTAAGCTCAGGAGTTTGAGACCAGCCTAGGCATCATATCAAGACCTCATCTCTACTAAAAATTAAAAAAAAGAAAAATAGCTGGCCATGGTGGCAGGCACCTGTGGTCCCAGCTACTCAGGAGGCTGAGGCAGGAGGATTGCTTGAGCCTAGGAGGTGGAGGTTGCAGCGAACCAAGATCTCGCCACTGCACTCCAGCCTGAGTGACAAAGTAAGACCCTGTCTCAAAAAAAAAAAAAAGTTCTTTATGACAATAAAAGTACTTCTCTCAAACAAGATAAAGCAGTTGAATAAACACAAGTAGGCCCCTGCTTCCAATGACAGTGTTAGCAACATTAGTAAGCCTCTGAGACTGAGTCCTTGTACCATCTGGGCAGAGATGAACCATTGGGAAGCAGACCCTATTTCTGTTGACAGAAGTTGAGAGAAGGAAAAGATAAGGAAGCTGAGGTGTAGACTTTGTGGGAGGCTGCCATGGAGCACAACCTGCATGTTCAGGTGACACTGTAAGCCTCAAACTACTGGCTTTCCCCAGGCCTTTAGGAGAACCCAGGCGGATGTCTGGACCACAAAGAGTGATGGCCATCTGATCCCAATGACATCCATGCTGAGAGAAGATGTCTGAAGGCAAGAGTAGGAAATCAAGAGGATTGAGGGACTAAGGCCACCATTTATTTCTTTTCAATACATATTTCAGATGGGTTTCGTTCTTTCTTTCATTAGAGAGCTGAGTTCTCTGTCCTATTTGGGCAGATGGTTAGCCTAGGAAAAGGGATAAGCTCTCTTTTCTGCCCTGAATTCCCTCAGCAGATCTACAGACCAGCCTCAGGATTCATATGAATTAAACTCTGGTTTGGTCTTCAGGATACCCTTGTTATATTAATTTAGGGAGCATAATAAATCTGGAGTGAAAGATGTTTGCTGCAAATGCTAATTTGCTTGATTAGCATATCAATTAGATCTCTGAGGCATAGAAATTATGGCTGTTAAAGATCTCAAAGGTCATTCCTAGCTCTCTCCAAAGTAGAAAGGCAAGTGATTATCTGCTGAAGGGGTTGGCTATGGAGGAGTTAAGGTACAAATATTGAACACCAGTGAAGCATTAGGCACTGTGCTGGGGACTGCAAATTCTGGAGTCCCAGAAACCCACCCATAGATCCGAAGTTGTTTGCTGACAATAATAACAATAACAACAAGAACAATAACGTCAGTAACAACAATGGAAGCTTCTACTTATTGAGCAATTACCATATCCTAGATATTGTGTAAGGGATTTACAAATATTAACTTACTTAATCCTTGCAACAATCCTATAAGGCACTAAGTACTATTACTATTCACAACTCGTAGGTAAGGAAATTGAATCAGAGGATTTTTACTTCTGGCTAAACTGAAAGAATAGGGATTGTATGTACTCTCCCTCCCGGAACAACTGAAACACTCAACAATAGTTCCCAAGACATCGGACATGAGTCAACAAAGGACAGTGATCCTTGAGAGATGGGAAGCAAATGAGGCAAGCCTCTTGATCATCCCAGCATGCTTCCTGGCGAAAGTTTTCAGTCCTCACTGCTGACTCAGGGAATACAGGAAGAGCCCAGAATGCGCCTTGAGTTGAGGATACAGAACTGGGTGTCCAAAGAAGTCAAGGCAGCCAGAGTTTGTAGGGCAGAGCACCAGAAAGAAGAGAGCTTAACAGAGAACTCAGGAACTCTGCAAAAGGCCACTCACAATTATTCAGCTTACTGATCCATGCATGGGGAAGCCACCGAGGCCAGGGAAAGAACCACCTGAAAGAATTAGAGGAAACATTGCTCAGAGTTCACACAGAACTAGCAATAGTGCCTGTTCCCAACAGCCAGAGTGGAAAACGCTCCTAATTTATCAGTTCAGAAGACCACTATGAGTCCTGTAATACCAATTAGGTGGGAAAAATTAACACTAGACTAAATGCTGCTCTGATCATGACTAATGAAACTTAAAAGGAAACCCTGAAATGATCAAACATTCCCCCGAAAATTCTCAATATACTTGAGAAATATAAACTGTGACCTGGCCAGATAAAATGTTTAAGTGGATGCGCTAAATGTGTAAAAGTTAAAGAAAGATATACATTCTACATTTCTGATTGTAAGTATGCTGTCTTAGTTCATTTGAGCTGCTATAACAAAATACCATACTCCAGGTAGCTTATAAACAACAGACATTTATTTCTCATAGCTCTGGAGGCAGGGAAGTCCAAGATCAAGGCATCAGCAGATTCGGAGTCGGGTGAGGACCTGCTTTCCGGTTCAGAGATGGCACTTTCTTGCTGTGTCCTCACATGGTGGAAGGGCTAGCTAGCTCTCGGAGATCACTATTATAAGGGCACTAATCCCATTCATGAGGGCTCTGCCCCATAACCTAATCTGCTCCCCAGATTCTTACCTCCAAATAACTACCACTTTGGGGGTATTTCAACATATGAATTTTAGGGGGATACAATTCAGGCCATAGCACATATGAAATTAAAATTATCTCTATTTATTATATTTATTTTTTATTTATTGAAGGAATACAACAATGTCCAGCACAATTCAAGTTAAAATTTAAAATATCCAGCATTCAATTAAAAAAAATAACAACACATGTAAAAGCAGAAAAATCACGAGAAAATTGAACCCGGGAGGTAGAGGTTGCAGTGAGCTGAGATCCTGCCACTGTATTCCAACCTGGGTAACAAAATAGAGTGAGACTCCATCTCAAAAAAAAAAAAAAAAAAAAGAAAGAAAGAAAAATAATGAGAAAATCAATCAAACCTGACCCAGAAATGACATAGGGGATAGAATTAGCGGCTAAAAATTTTTAAATGGTCACTATAACTATATTCCATGTGTTCTAGAAGATAGAGGAAAAAGTGAATATGTTAAGTAGATAAAAAATTTCTTTAAAAAAACAAAATTTCTGAAGATGAAAACTATAATATCAGAGATAAAAAGAACATCAAATGAAACTCAGCAGATTAGACAGTAGAGAAGATTAATGAACTTAATGAAATAGCAATAGAAACTATCTAAAATGAAACACAGAAAAAAAAATACCTTTTACACATGAACAGAGTGTTAGAGAACTGTGGGATAAATTTAAGTGGCAAAATATACACGAGATTCTAAAATCACAATAAGATACCACTTCATGCCCACTAGGATGGCTATAAAGTAGTACTTAGGAATTTATAGGATTAACACCTATATTAGAAAAGAAGAAATATCTCAAAAAAAATGAAAAAATAAAGCTATAGACCAACATGCCTCAGAAACATAGTTGCAAAAATTTTAAATAAAATGTTAGTAAATTGGATCCATTCATATAAAAATTGGTAAATAGATCATGACTAATCATGAAAGCAAGATTAGTTTAACATGAAAAAATCAATCAGTGTACTTCACCAAGTTAATAAACTAAAAAAGAAAACCATATGACCATCTCAATGGATACAGAAAAAAGTATTTGACAAAATCTAACATCTGTTTCTTTTATCTTTTTTTTTTTTTTTAAGAGATGGGATCTCACTATGTTGGCCAGCCTGGCTTGAACTCCTGGGCTTAAGCGATCCTCCCACTTCAGCCTCCCAAAGTCCTAGAATTTGGGAGCTGTCACCTACCATCTGTTTCAGCCTAACATCCATTTCTGATTTAAAAAAAAATTCAGGAAATTAGGAATAAGTGAGAATGTCCTTGTATAAGTCTGTTCCCATGCTGCTATGAAGAAATGCCTGAGACTGGATAATTTATAGAGAAACGAGGTTAAATTGACTCACAGTTCCACATGGCTGGGGAGACCTTAGGAAACTTATAATCATGGCTGAAGGCACCTCTTCACAGGGGGCAGGAGGGAGAATGAGTGTCAACAGGGGAAATGCCAGACACTAATAAAACCATCAGATCTCATGAGAACCCACTCACCATCACGGCAACAGCATGGGGGAAACTGCCCCCATGATTCAATTATCTCCCATTGGGTCCCTCCCATAAAACGTAGGGATTATGGAGATCATAATTCAAGATGAGACTTGGACAGGGACACAGTCAAATTGTATCAGTTCTCAACCAGATAAAAGAGCATCTAGTGAAAAACCTTCAGCAAGTTAAAACTGAAATCAGTACATTTGCAAATTTCGCAGACAGAAGGCTTTAGAAGAGGGTATACTTGTTTTAAACTAGATTTCTTTCTGTTTGTGTGATCTATGGATTTTATTTATTCAGTTACCCACCCCTGCAAGCACAGAAAGCTGAAAACTAATTTGATTCAGTTTTCCCAGATGCAATCTCATGTGTATTTTATGTTAGTTTTTAAAGTTTTAGAATTTTAAACAAAGTCAGCACAAAGTGACTATGTTATTGTTCTACGTCCCCTACACAAATATGCATTAGTCTGAGATTTTTCTTTATTGTAAAGCAATTTAGACCACTGTGTGTCTAATAATATTCCATCTAGGTTTAAAAAAAAAAAAAGCCTTCAGCAAATATGATACTCAGTGATGAAAAGGTAGGACTGGGTGTGATGGTGCACACCTGTAATCTCAGCCACTCAGAGGGGTGAACTGCTTCAGCCCAAGAGTTCCAGGCTCCAGTGAGCCATGATTGAGCAACTGCACTTCAGTCTGGGCAACAGAGTAAGTGCTTGTATCTTAAAAACAAAAGAAAGAAAGAAAGAAAAAAAGAAAGGATACATTTTTTTTTCTGATAATACCACAAATAAGACAAGTAAGTCTACTCTCATCACTTCTACTCAATATTGTTCTAGCCAGTGCAATAAGGCTAAAAATAATAATGGGGGTCAGATTGGACAGGAAGAATTAAAACTGTCTTTATTGACAAATACCATGATTGTTTAAGTAGAAAATCCCATGGATTTTTAACCAAAAAAGTTTTTTCTACCAAAAAGCTATAGAACTAATGAATTTATCAAGGTTGCAGAATACAAGATCAATATACAAAAATCAGTTCTATATATTAGCAATCAACTGTGAGAAATAGATTTTTTTTTTGGTAGTGAGAGGGTTTCTCCACATTGCCCAAGCTGGTGTTGATCTCCTAGACTCAAGCAATTTGTCCACCTCAGCCTCCCAAAGTGCTGATATTATAGATGCAACCCACCAAGTGTGGCCTAATGATTTTTGTTTGTTTGTTTGTTTTGTTTTTTTTTGTATTTTTGTAGAGTCAGGGTCTCTCCATGTTTCCCAGGCTGATCTCAATTTCCTAGGCTCAAGTAATCCACCTGCCTTGGCTTCCCAAAGTGCTGGAATTACATGTGTGAGCTACTGCACCCAGCTCAAGAAATTGAATTTTAAAAATTACTATTACAATATAACAAAATATGAAATAAAGACAAACTTGACCAAAAAAAGTATAAGATTCACACAATGTAAGCATTGCCAAGAGAAACTAAAGATCTAAAAAAAAGAAAGCTGTACCATGTTTGTATATCAGAAGACTCCATATTGTTAACATGACAATTTTCCCAAAAACTGATCTGCAGGTTCAACTCAACCCTAGTCAAAAATCTCATATATATATATGTACAAATTGACAGGCTTACTCTAAAATTCATATGGAAATACAAAGTACCTAGAATAGCAAAACAGCTTTTTTTTTTTTTTTTCTTTGACATAGAATCTTGCTCTTGTTACCCAGGCTGGAGTGCAATGACACGATCTCAGCTCACTGCAACCTCCGCCTCCTGGGTTCAAGCAATTCTCCTGCCTCAGCCTCCTGATTAGCTGGGATTACAGGCACATGTCACCATGCCCAGCTAACTTTTGTATTTTTAGTAAAGACTGTGTTTCACCATGTTGGCCATACTGGTCTTGAACTCCTGACCTCGTGATCCAGCCACCTCGGCCCCCCAAAGTGCTGGGATCAGAGGCATGAGCCACCGCGCCTGGCCAAAAACAACTTTTTAAATGAAGAACAAAGTTAGAGAACTTACACTACCTGACTTCAACATTTACAAAGCTATAGCAATCACAACAGTGATACTGATATAAAGACAGACAAATCAATGAAACTGAAAGCCCAGAAACTGGTACCCGTATACGGTTAATTGATTTTTGACAAAAGTCCAGAGACAATTTGGTAGAGAAAGGGTCACCTTTTCAGCAAATGTTCCTGGAACAATTATATATATATATATAAAGTGATGAATTTCAATCCATACCTCATACAGTATACCAAAATTAACTCAAAGTGAACGGTAGACCTAAAAATAAAGCCTAAGACTATACAATTTCTGGAAGAAAACATAGAAGAACATTTTTGTTTCTTACTGTATTGGATTGAGTAGTGTACTCCCCAAAATCACGTTCTTCTCAGAACTTCAGAATGTGACTTTACTTGATACAGGGCCATTGCAGATATGATTAGTTAAATTAACAAGAAATCGTACTGGAGTAGATTGGGCGCTTAATCCAATATGGCTGACGTCCTTATAAGAAGAGACACAAGACACACAGGGGGAATGCCACATGAATATAGAGTCAGAGATTGGAGTCATAGGTGTATAAGCCAAGCAATGGCAAGGATTGGAGTAACCATCGGAGCCAAGAGAGAGTTATGGAGCAGTTTCTCCCTTAGAGCCTCCAGAACCATGAGAGAATTAATTTCTATTGCTTTAAACCACCTGATTTATGGTTCTTTGTTACAGATAGCTCTAAGAAATTAATGCACTTACCTTGGGTTAGGAAAGGATTTCTTAACTGTAACATCAAATGCAGGATCCATTTAAAAAATGATAAATTGGTGTTCATAAAAAGTTAGAATTTCTGCTTGTTGAAAGACATTTTTAAAGAAAAAAAAGATATGCCACAGACTGGGAGAAAACATTAGCAAATCATATCTGATAAAGGACCTATAGTCAAAATATATAAAGAACTCTCAAAAAGAAAATTGAAACTCAAATGTTTAAAATGAATGAAGGATTTGAACAACAATTTCACCAATGAAGAAATACAAATGGTAAATGTGCATGTGAAAATCTGCTCAACCTCATTAGCCATTAAGGAAATGCAAATTAAAACTAAAATGAGACACCGCTACACCTCTTACAGTGTCTAAAATTAAAAATACTGATTGCTATGGTTTGAACGTATACTCTCCAAAATTCAGGTGTGAAAACCTAATGACGGACATGGTAATATTAGGAAGTGGGGCCTTTGAGAAGTGGTTAGGCCATGAGGGCTCCTCCCTTGTGGGTGGGATTATGACTCTTATCAAAGAGGCTTCCTGGGCCTGGCACCTGTAATCCCAGCACTTTGGGAGGCTGAGAGGTCAGGAGTTCATAGACCAGCCTGATCAACATGGAAACCCCGTCTCTACTAAAAATAGAAAATTAGCCGGGCTTGGCAGCGAATGCATGTAATCCCAGCTACTTCGGAGGTTGAGGTAGGAGAATCCCTTGAACACCAGAGGTGGAGGTTGCAGTGAGCCGAGATTGACACTACACGCCAGCCTGAGCAACAAGAGCAAAACTCTGTCTCAAAAAAAAGAGAGAGAGAGAGAGAGAAAGACTTCCTGTAGTGTTCAGCTCACTTGGCCTTCTGCTTTCTGCCATGGAGGACACAGCATTCCACCCCTCCATAGGACATAGCCCACACCAGACAAGTGAACGTGCTGGCATCCTGATCTTGGCCTCCTCAGCTTCCACAGCTGTGAGAAATAAAGTTCTGCTCTTAATAAATGACCCAGTCTCAGGTATTGTGTTTTAGCAGCACAAAATGAAATAAGACACAGACCGTATTGCTATGGTCTGAACGTTGTGTCCCCCTCACCGCCCCCCCCCCCCCTTTTCTTATGTTGAAAACTGATTCACTGATGTGTGGTATTGGGAGATGGGGCCTTCAGGATATGACTAGATCATGAGGGCTCTACTGTCACAAACAAGATCTGTGTCCTTATAAAAGGGGCCCCAGGTGCCGGGCTCAGTAGGTCATACCCATAATCCCAGTACTTGGGAGGCCGAGGTGGGCAGATCACCTGAGGTCAGGAGTTTGAGACCAGTCTGGCCAACATGTTGAAACCCTGTCCCTACTAAAAATACAAAAATTAGCTGGGCGTGGGGACACATGCCTGTAGTCCCAGCCCTGGGAGGCTGAGGCAGGAGAATTGCTGGAACCCAGGAGGCAGAGGTTGCAGTGAGCTGAGATAGTGCCACTGCACTCCAGACGGGGCAACAGAGTGAGATGCTGTCTCTAAATAAATAAATAAATAAATAAGAGGCCCCAGGACCTTGCTAGCCCTTTCTACCAGGTGAGGACACATCTAGAAGGTGCTGTCTATGAATCAGAATGGAAACCCTCACCAGACGTTGGATCCGCTGGTGTCTTGATCTTGAGAGAAGTTTCTCACAGTTCTGGAGAAATAAGCTACGCGGTTTGTGTATTTTGCTACAACAGTTCCAACAGACTAATACACGTATCAGGAGATCAAGAGGTGGTGAGGATGTGGTGAAATGGGGGCTTTTATGTGGCTGGAAAACAGTTTGGCAGATCTTAAAAAGTTAAACATACACATACAGTATGACCCAACCATTCCAATTCTAGACCTTTCTCCAAAAGAGGGGAAAAGCATACAATCACTTCTACATAAAGTTCCACCAAGGCAGCATTTGTAGTCATCAAAAACTGGATATAGCCCAAATGTCAATCAACAGGTGAATGGATAAATCAATCATGGCACATCTACACAGTGCAATATTACTCAGCAATAAAAAGGAATGTACTATATATATATTTTTTAGACAGGATCTCACTCTGTGGCCCAGACTGGAGTGCAGTGGCACGATCTTGGCTGACTGCAATCTCTGCCCCCCACGCCAAGCAATTCTCCTGCCTCAGCCTCCTGAGCAGCAGGGATTACAGGTGTGCACCACCACGCCCGGCTGATTTTTTTGTATTTTTAGTAGAGACAGGGTTTCACCATGTTAGCCAGGCTGCTCTCAAACTCCTGACCTCAAGTGATCCACCTACTTCAGCCTCCCAAAGTGCTGGGATTACAGGTGTGAGCCACCATGCCCGGCCAGGAATACACTGTTGACACATTTAACAACATGAGTGAAGCTCAAAATAAATTATGCTGCTGTGTGAAAGAAGCCAGTCTAACAAGAGCACATCCTGTATAATTTCACTTATATAAATTTCTAGAAAATGCAGACTAATCGATTGTGACAGAAAGCAGATCAGTGGTTTTCTGGAGATAAGGGTAACGGGGGCGGAGCATGAGGAAAGTTTTAGAGGTGATGCATATGCTCATTATCTTAGTTGTGGTGATGATTTGACACATGCTTACATATGTCAAACTTATAATACTGTATACATTGACCAAGTGTAGTTTATGTCAATCCTACTTCAATAAACCTGCTGCAGAAATAAAAAGCTTTAGCTGGGCGTGGTGGCTCATGCATTTAGTCCCAGCACTTTGGGAGGCCGAGGCAAGAGGATTTCTTGAAGAAGTGGGGCACGGTGGCTCAAGCCTGTAATTCCAGCACTTTGGGAGGCTCAGGTGTGTGGATCACAAGGTCAGGAGTTCGAGACCAGCCTGGGCCATGTGGTGAAACCCATCGCTACTAAAAACACGAAAAATTAGCAGGGTGTGGTGGCAGGTGCCTATAATCCCAGCTATTCAGGAGGCTGAGATGGAGGCTGCAGTGAGCCAAGATCATGCCACTGCACTCCAGCCTGGGTGACAGTGTGAGACTCCATCATCTCAGGAAAAAAAAAAAAAAGAGGATTCCTTGAGCCCAGGGATTCAAGACCAGCCTGGGCAACGTAATGTGTCCTGGTGTCTGCAAAACTTTTTTAAAGAAATTGGCTAGGCGTAGTGGTGCATATCTGTAGCTACTTGGAGGCTGTGGCAGGAAGACTGCTTGAGCCCAGGAGTTTGAGGCTACAGTGAACTGGATTGTGCTACTGCCCTCCAACCTGGGTGACAGAGTGAGACCCTGAAAAAAAATTTTCAAAAACAGATAAAACAAGTTCCCCAAGGTCATACATCTGATAAATAGCAGTCTGCTTCCAGCTGCTAAACACTCAAGCACCACTTTATCCTGCAAGGTACATATGATCACTCCCATTTTATAGATGAATGAGTGAGAATCCAAGGGATGATGTGACCTCTCCAGTGTTGCTATTAAGTGACAGGGCTGAAATTTACAGCCATGTCTCTTTGACTCCAAATCCAATGTTCTGTCACATGCTGTACATTCTTGCTGTTTATTTGAATACTTTGGACACCATGCACACGGCCTCTGCTCTCCCAAGGGGGTCTGGTTACCTCCTCCTCACTCCACACCTCTTCCTTCAGAAACAAAGCCCATTCTGGACTCCCTGTCCTCACCCATACATTATTACTCAGCTGCTTACCTTCTATACCTGAAGACATGGGAACAAATCAATTTGTAAATGCCCAGAAGAGAACAGGACTCTTAGTAATTGTCAGTGCATCTTTGTGAAAGCAAGAGCTTGCTGGGCGCTTGGAATGCAGCCCCTGCCTGTTTTAAAGAAATAGGCACTCAGAATCGAGACTAATAGACCAATGTACAGGCAGCACTTAACAGTTTCAGAGCCCTTTCTTGACTCAGTAAGCTTGGTGTTTTCATACCCTTCCCTACATGTTTTTTTCAGATGAAGCAATTGATGCTGGTAATGAGGCTTGAAAAAAAAAAATAGCTGAGCCTGCATTCAAACTCATCCTTTTTGAAGAAGGGAGCTTGTTTTGAATTCTGGATCTTATTTAGGTCATGGCAGAATGAACATCTGACCACTTTGTTCAATATGAGCCTGAACTTTATACAGTCGGTGTTGTTGATGAAAAAAACCAGAACACCTGGGTTTCTTGAGGGAGTGCTTTCTATCATAAGAGGGTCCTCACAGAGCTCAGACGGCTGTTAACAAGAATTATGCAAAGGAGACCCCTACACAAGAAAGAAGCTGGACATGACAACTTCTGAAGTTGTTCACTCCAGATCTAATGTCTAATGGTCTTTGAATAATAGAGGTGCTAGGTTCACTTTATTTTTCTTTTTTTGAGACAGAGTCTCACTCTGTCAGCCAGGCTGGAGTGCAATGGTGAGGTCTCAGTTCACTGCAACCTCTGCCTCCCAGGTTCAAGTGACTCTTCTGCCTCAGCCTCCTGAGTAGCTGAAACTACAGGCGTGTGCCACCACACTTGGCTAATTTTTGTATTTTTAGTAGAGACAGAGTTTCACTATGTTGGCCAGGCTGGTCTCAAACTCCTGACCTCGTGATCTGCCCACCTTGGCCTCTGAAAGTGCCGAGATTACAGGCATGAGCCACCACAACCGGTTTTTTCTTTTTTTCTTCTTTAAGACAGTCTCACTCCATCACTAGGTGCCTGGCTGGAATGCAGTGGTATAATCACAGCTCACTGCAACCTCTACCTCCCAGGTTCAAGTGATTCTCCTGCCCCAGCCTCCCGAGTAGCTGGGATTACAGGTGCCCGCCACCACATCTGGCTAATTTTTTGTATTTTTAGTAGAGATGGGATTTCACCATGTTGCCCAGGCTGGTCTCGAACTCCTGACCTCAAGCGATCCACCCACCTCAGTCTCCCAAAGTGCAGTTTACTCTTTATTATGGTTTGGATGCTTGTCCTCTCCAGATCATACAATGAAATATGGTTCCCAGTGTTGAAGGTGACGCCTGGTGGGAGGTGATTGGATCATGGGGGCGGATCCCTCATAAATGGTTTGGCACCATCCCCTTAGTGATAAGTGAGTTCTTGCTCAGTTAGGACACAGGAGATCTCATTGTTCATTAATAAAATCTGACCCCCTCCTGCCTTGCTCTCTTGCTCCCACTGTCACCATGTGACATGCTTGCTCTCCCTTGTCTTCTGCCATGATTGAAAGCTTCCTGAGGCCCTCACCAGATGCAGACAGTAAAGTGGTACCACGCTTCATATGGAGCCTGCAAAACCACGTACTAATGAAACATCTTTTCAGAGGCTGCAGCGAGCTGAGATTGCACCACTGCACTCCAGCCTACGTGACAAAGCGAGATTCTGTCTCAAAAAAAAATAAAACCAAAAAAAAAAAATTAAACCTCTTTTCTCTATAAATTACCCAGTCTCAGGTATTCCTTTATAGTAATGCAAGAACAACCTAATTCATGCTTAGAGCCCTGGTGCTGTTAGGTGTGAGGTTAGGGCTGAAAAATGATCTCTGCCTTGTCCCCTGTCCTGACAAATTCAGCAATTCCCAACCACTGGACTGCATTTACATGTGTGGTGCAAACCTTTAATCATTGTGCAAACTTGTTTTTGCTGCAGCAAAGAAGAGATGGCAGTCTACGTTGTCCACTAGGTAGAACATTGAGATGCAGAGCAAAGCAGGGCACGGCTCTCCCTCTACACCAAGGACACGCTTTACATAAGCCTGAATTTTGTAAACTACAAATGGAGTGATACAGTATTGGACAGCACAAGTCTAGATAACAAGGAACACAATTAGCACAATAAAGAAGTCACTTGTGTAATCCACCTCGGGAGGCTGAGGTGGGCAGATCACTTGAGGCCAGGAGTTCGAGACCAGCCTGGCCAACATGGTGAAAGCCCATCTCTACTAAAAATACAAAAATTAGCCGGGTGTGGTAGTGTGCACCTGTAATCCCAGTTACTCAGGAGGCTGAAGCAGGAGATTCGCTTGAACCCGGGAGGCAGAGGTTGCAATGAGACGAGATCGTGCCACTGGACTCTAGCCTGGGCAACAGAATGAGACTTCATCTCAAAGAAGAAGAAAGAAGAAGAAAGAAGAAAGAGGAGGAGGAGGAGGAGGAGGAGGAGGA